>NC_082654.1:111754993-112054993 GCF_028023285.1 Balaenoptera ricei | reverse complement strand
ATTCCTTTGACGACTTTCTGGTAAGCAAGCATTTAAGGCTCCCAACAGCCTTACATATGATTGATCCTGAGTTACGCTTCCCAAAATAACTTGCTCCCTTGGAGCCTGGCTAATTATGTGTAAGACGTGGCTCTGGGACAGGGCAGAACCAACTGTTGCTCGGTTATAGGCAAGAGCAACATTAATTGTACTTTCACGATTCTCTTCTTGAGGATGAATTCAAGTTTAAAGAAAAGCACACTGATGTCCCCCTCCCCACTCCGGCCCATCCCAGCAACTGGGGAAGCAGCTTGTACTACCCAGACACCAAAATAAATATTCTTTAATTCAAGCTCACCATACTGTTACTATTTTCAGGGACCCAAACAAATGGCTGCCTGCACAGAGAAATTAAAGTGTTCATTTCGAAGGGAACAGCTCTCTATAACACGCCAGTCTCTGCGTTGGTAGTTTGGACAAGAGCACAGTTCTAAGTGAGGAACAGCCCCCAATCAGGTCCGTCTACAGGTTTGCTCTACATATGCGGCAAGCTCTGGAAAACAGAAGGGCTAAAAAACAGGGAAGCTGGTCATTTCCAAAGTTCCTGCCCACTCCGCCCTGGGGGAACCAGGCTGGGATTTCCTCCATCGAGAAGTTCTTCCCTAGGGCTCATGCTGACTAAAAAGTGTTCATAAAAAGAGATAATAAAGTCTTCGTATCCTGAGCCATTTCAGACAGTTATGTATTATAGTATAAAACACAGAAAGATATGCTTTTCTAGTACAGCGTCAAGTCATCTAGCAGGCAATATGGCAAAATGTTAACACTAGTTTTCTCTACGGTATGACTTTTTAAAATTTCTTCTCCATATTTTCTGTAGTGAAGACATATGACTTGGGTGATTATTTGAAAATGTATCTTAAAAAGGTAGTTTGGGAAAGTCTATATAATTTGTTAGGCTAGATTCTTCTCCCTTCCCTGGTTATCTGTAATTATGTTAGCTAGCTTTCTTTCACTCAGCCTCCATCGTTTTACCTGAAAAAGAAAAACTACTTACGTTGGATACACTCCAGCAAGCCTACATTTCTGAAGTTAATCAGTCGGTGAGGTGCTACTTCAGGACTTTTTTTTAAGTTTAACACTAAAATCCCTATTTCAACATGAAGTTTGAAAATGCCCATGGAGAAGGTACACACTGTCCAAGTCCAAGGACCGCAGCAGAGAAATCCTTAGTATCCAGTTACCCAGACACCAGTGACAGCAATAGAACCCACTGTCACTCCCCAAGTATTTCTGACAGCATTCACCCTGCTTCCCGACCAAGACCTTAATGGACTCGAATGGTGACAGCCCCACCTGTGTCTCATGACAGAAGGGACAATTTTACATTAAACACGATTTTATCCCACAGTAAATATACGTATCACCACTTCACTTCCAGACTTTCAAGTGTCTAAAGATATATACAATTTTATTAGAAAAAGACTTAAGCTGTCATAAGAACAAACCTAGAGATCCAACCTTGGAAATTGGTCCAGATATTTCAATAAAGTCTAACCCTTAGTTTTCTAGATGTGCAAAATAAGCATCCTTAAAGCCTAGCACATATTAATAGCAAGCTATCTGAAGTATGAGTATATATACTATTTATAAAATCACACAGACGGCATACAAACTACCATAAGGACGACAACAATGTGGATTTCAGAGGGAAACCTGGCCCACAGTAGGCCTCCAGCGGGGTCCGTGGTCCCATACCCTCCAGACGCAGGGCTCACTCCCACCGCTGGCTGCAAGGCTTGGTCTTCTAAAGGATTCGTGAGTTAGAAGATTCAGAAATTACTAGACAGTGATATTTAAAACTGTCGAAGTTTTAGAACTCTCATTTCACCAATATTTGCGTTTTTTCAAGTTCAGAAATAGGCCAGTACTTTGAGAAAAGGCATTACTGTCCAATATACAAATTATTTGGGTCTCAATATTATGTTAACCTCCTCTGAGGTGGCCTTGTGTATCTCCTCTGAACAGTGACCACAGAATTCGAAGTCTAAACTGGACCACTTCTGAGAGTCAAAGGTGATGCTATTTATAGTCACTCTGGGACAAAGCCACAGCTGGGACTGCCCTGGGCAAAGCTGGATGAGGGGTCACCCTGCCTCTGGAATCAGTCCACCCTCCTTCCTCATTTCCTTTCATGAAGAATAGAGAACCTGAGAGATGGGCAAGATGTTGTAACCCTTCAACTTACACAATGTTACATGTCAATTACATCTCAGTAAAGCTGGGAAACAAATAAAATAAAATAAATCTTCATAAGGAAGGAGGTGGCCTGGAACTGCTACATGCAGGCAGCCCCCATCCCTCCCAGGGCTCCCCTAGAAGTTCACATACCTAAGCAGGTGAGGGTGTGATCTGTACCTAAAGAAAAGCTGCGGAAGCAGTCTTAGCAAGACTGCCCCTAAAAATAACCTTTCCCCAAGAACACTCAACATGTGTGTTCTGCTCCTTCCTCCCACTGCACTCTGGGGTGGTGGAGGAAACAAAGATGCAGAGGTATCAAATTCAGCCTCTTCAGACACGGTGCCCGCCTCCTGTCTCAAATTCAGGCTCCCCACTCAAAGAAGTAAAAGCAGTGGTCGCAGGAGCTAGACCAATAAACCTGAAGGAGGTTATGGGGTCAGTTTATCAGATCAGTCTGCAGCAGGAGAAGAGAAATACCCTATCAGTACTGACTTTACAAGGGGCCACAAACAGCGGTTAACCATCCCCGTTTACAGGATGTTAAAAGGCTTTGCCTCTGCCAACAGTGCTTTCTTAGCACAATCCTGTCCTCTTCTCCTACAGAGCCTGAAATTCACCATCAGGGTCCTTCCTGGAATTAGACAACAGCATTATTGTCTTAGAAAGGTCACCTTTAAAATATTGATGATCCCTGGAAAAGCAGGTCTTGGGAATCTTTGGTTTTTAGAAATAGCCAATTGTAACATTAACAGCATGAGAAATTACTAGGAGAGCTGGAGGTTAGGAGAGGTAACCCAGCAGAGCAGGGAGGAGGCCTGGACAGTCAAAAGGGGTAGCAGGAAGCGTGGGGTCTGGCGGGGAGGAGACTGGAGTTTCAAAACAGGGAAGGCAACTGTCGGCTTAATTGGCAGTTTTGATTCAAAATTTCGTTTAGAGAATAAAGCATCTATTGAACATAAAAACTTTTCTTTTCCTTTTAGGATTGGACATCCCTGGTAAATATTTCACAATGTATACATTGATCAAAACATGTGGCACACTTTAAATATATAAAATTTTTTATTTGTCAATGACATCTCAATAAAGCTGGGGTAAAAAAAGAACCAGGCATCCCCTATTCACGAAACTTTGGTTTTCCTTGGCCAGCGGGATTCAGAGGGATTCGCTATATGTTCTCTCTGCTTTCATGTATGTTTGAAATTTTCCATGATAAGAAGTTAAAGGGCTTCCCTGGTGGCGCAGTGGTTAAGAATCTGCCTGCCAGTGCAGGAGACAAGGGTTCGAGCCCTGGTCTGGGAAGATCCCACATGCCACGGAGCAACTAAGCCCGTGAGACACAACTACTGAGCCTGCGCGTCTGGAGCCTGTGCTCTGCAACGGGAGAGGCCGCGACAGTGAGAGGCCCGCGCACCGCGATGAAGAGTGGCCTCCGCTCGCCGCAACTGGAGAAAGCCCTCACACAGAAACGAAGACCCAACACAGCCAAAAATAAATAAATAAATAAATAAACAAATTTATTTTTTTAAAAAAAAGTTAAAAATAAATAAAAGGCAGGATTTTTTTCAATGTAAAGCGAAGGGAGTCCTTGGCACTGCCATTGGCCAAATCTCTGTTGAGCCCCAATCTTGGAGAGCATCCCTTTCCACCAAGGCATCACGTCTGCAGGAGGATGGCTCTAATCTATGCTCTTGCCTCTGGAAGTCTCCTTTTCTAGTTCCAAAAGGGAACTGACTCAAATACTAGGGCATCCTGAACTCCGGCTTCTTTTTGGAACTGTGTCAGACAGACCAGCAGGTAATTCCAGAGATGTGCCCTTAATGGCATGTCCTGTAAGCCTCCATTTGAGAGGTGTAGTTGGCTTTTCCTGTGGTCCCCTTCCTCCTCCTCTGGCACTTCTGTGGGTCAGAGTGATTGCTAGGCCCTCACTTGGGGTTACCTTGGAAGGACAGTATTTTCCATAACTCAAAATTTAGTCTTCTCATTCTCATCAGATGTTCCCCCTGGACCCATTTAGAAATTAAAAATTCAGACACACACACCCTTATGCATGGGCAGTAGGTTTTGGATAAGTGAAAACTTAGGAATACTGAATTCCAGGCTTTTGCTCTGGGTTGTTGGTTAAAACTCTGAGCAAAAAAGCAACAAAAACAGAAAAAATTTAGTGGTTAAAAAGCAACACCTTTGACTACTCACAATAGCCAAGAAACAACCTAGATGTCCATCAACAGAGGAATGGATAAAGAAGATGTGGTACATATATACAATGGAATACTACTCAGCCATTAAAAAGAATGAAATAATGCCATTTGCAGCAACACAGATGGGCCTAGAGATTATCATACTAAGTGAAATAAGTCAGAAAGAGAAAGACAAATACCATATTGTATCACTTGTACGTGGAATGTAAAACAAGACACAAATGAACTTATCTGTGAAACAGAAACAGACTCAGACATAGAGAACAGACCTGTGGCTGCCAAGGGGGGAAGGAGACGGATTGAGAGTTTGGGGTTAGCAGAAGCAAACTATTATAAATATAATGGATAAACCACAAGGTCCTACTGTATAGCATAGGGAACTATATTCAATATCCTGTGATAAATCATAATGGAAAAGAATATGGAAAAGAATATATATGTCTAACTGAATCACTTTGCTGTACAGCAGAAATTAACACATTATAAATCAACTAAAATTCAACAAAATAAATTTTAAAAAAATTAAAAAAATAAAAAATAAAAATAAAAAAATTTTTAAAATAAAAATAAATAATAAAAATAAAAACAGTGCCTCTGGAGTTAAGCAACCTGGATCCAAACTTCAGCTCTGCCACTTGCAGACCAAAATATGCAATAAAATAATTAGCATCTCCATGTGTTATAAAATTTCGATTGTGAGAGAGAATATCTTTGTAATTTAGACAAAATTCTGTGTGCATGTTCCAGCTACCACTTCCCCACCCTCAACCACACTTAGGTAAGTTACTTAGCCTTCCTGGTTGAAAAATGAGAATCACAATACTCATCTCCTAAGACTGTTGTGACGTTCGAATAAAATAATATGTATGGTCAAAACAGTGTCTAAAAATTCTCAATAAATAGCTGCTCTGCCCTATATACTGAATAGTTTGGGATACTGGGAACAATATGCCAAATCCCTTCCCATTCTTTTTTTAATCCACTGGAAAAAATCCATATATTAAAATATCACTTTTACCGTCTTACTGGAATATTTTTGTTCTGCTGTTATACCGAAAAAATGAAAATAAACATCATTTTGTCCCAAAATTTAATAGGAAAGGTATGCAATGAAATATTCAGACACTTCCTATTTCATAAACTGCAGTAACAGAATAGAAATTGTACGGTTTACAAAATGTAAAACACATGGTTTGCATTTTTCCAATGAATATCCCCTCCTCACGTCCCAGACCAACCTGATCCTTACCCTTGCCGCCCCTCCAAAATAGATTTGTTTTTAAATAGAAAAATATTACCCTCTGTAGGTAATCTCGAAACTGATTGTAATTCTGTTATGTCTTTTACTATTTTCATGACTGATACACCCAAAATATCAATAATATTTTTTTAAACCTTAAAACAAAACCCCTAAATGAGGACCATCACTCATCCTATTTTCTTAATTTTATAAATGATAAAACAGAAAAGGGAAACCCTCCTTGTGGTTGAATGCTACACTTGGTATGTTAAGATGAAATCAATTCTTTTCAGTAATGAAACTACTTTCTTCAGTAATCCTTACAAATTTTCAATAAAGTCTTCCTCAGTAAAGCCCAGCCTTGGCCATTCCAGCTGCAGAAGGATTTTATGTCACAGACTTGAGCACACCACCATAAATAGTTTCTTACAGCTTTTCACTTCCTTTGCAAGCTTAACTTATCTCATGAGCTAAAAGATCTCCCATTTCACGGTGCCAAAGCCCTGGGTTTCTGTTCCAGCAACTAAACGGATTCAAATGTCAGATTCAGACGGACTGGTGAAGTTCCAGAGAAATACCAAGGTGAGATTTCTCCCGGAAGAAAATCAAAGACGTTTCGACAGTTCATCTAGTTTTAAGTCGTCCAATAAATGCATGTTTTCATCCAGAGAAGCGATGTTTCCACGTTCCGGTAATCACTGCTTCCTCTGGGAGCCCTCGACGTTAGCTCACCTCAGCGCCTGGCAGGTAGATCTTCCACTTTCCCCTCCTTACAGTTTCAACCATGGCCTCTGAGCAGATAACTCCCACACCTAAATCTCTAGGCTTGCCCTTCCTTCTCGCTATTTCCATGGGCTGTCAAGCCCTCAATCCAAACCTCACATTTTAAACTTCTACAAAACCTAACCATCCCTTATTTTCCCAAATGAATACCAAAGGCATTAGAGGTAAGACTAGAAACAAGCTGAACTCAGTTTTATGGCTTGGCTGTGCTGTGGTCTTGGTCAAGTACCTTGAATATAGTGGGACAATAGTGATAAAGTGGTTTTATTGGGTTGAGCCATGAGAAACTGCAATTTTTGGAGGTCAAAATGGTCAGTGTCAAAAATTTCCTACGGTTCAACCTAATGCATACAAAATATCTTAAAATCCTGATAAAAAACAATGAGATTAGATTACCTACCTTCGAAATAATTATTATCTTCCCATCCTGTTGGACTATAATGAAGGAACTTAAAGACTCCTCATGACTCTAAAAGATAGGATTTCTTTTTTTTTTTCTTTTTTTTTGGCTGTGCTGCGTGGCACGCAGCACCTTAGTTCCTCGACCAGGGGTCCAACCCGTGTCTCCTGCAGCGGAAGCACGGAGCCCTAACCACTGGACCGCCAGGGCATTCCCGGGGATTTCTTGAGTTGCCAATCTCAATTATAATTGTCTGTATAAGACTCAGTCATACCTTCAATATCAAATACTGTTCTCATTTCCCCTCAATCTCATATTCACCTACTTGCCCACTTGATCCTCACAATCACTAAAAAAATAAGAGTTTTTCCCGAGATAGCATGCCTTTTAATGAAAAGGTTGTAACGGAGGCTAATGAGAATCTATTTTCATTAGATAGTAATTTCTAGGAATGATGACTAACACATTTATCGCCTAGCAAAAACAAACAAACACATTTATCCCCTAGCAAAAACAAACACAGCAAGACAACTCAAAGCCATGCTAACTGTGTAGTCTTGGGTTCGGCTTATATCAATACCGCCCAGGCCAATTCTTTTCCAGGGTCCACACGCTCTGCAGAATCATCTGCATCTCTTCTCTCTTTTCCATTTCCACTACCGTGAAGCCTAGCATGTCTTCCAAAAGTTTTTGTCTTACCAGGTTTTACATTCAGAAGAACAAATTTAAATGTATACTTCTCTGAATCTAAATGAGTTTGGAATTTTCTCTATGATGTGGGTAAAGGTTTTCAATCTGGACAAAACAGTCATTTCAAATCCAATTTAGGCTACCAGAGCTTTGTTCATTAATATGGTGACACATTTTATTATCATTTAAATAAATCTACATGTATGATTTTATTTTATTCCCCAAATCTCTAAATTACAAATTATTATTATTTTTTTAATTAAACAGCTTATCTTTGTAGGCTCAGTCTGAGAATAAGGGCTAAGTCGGAGAAGTCCATCATTTGGGGAACTTGAGAAAATGCTTTGAGAAAACATCTTTAAGGAGCATTAAACAAGTATGAGCCGGAGTTAATACATTTGTAGCTCAAGGAGTTGCAAAGATTGCAAAATAAAAATTTAATTGTACTAAATTCTTTTCAGAAATATGACTTACAATTCCTGCATTGCACAAATGCGAGTGCAGACTCTAAGCAGGACCACTGCAGGGCCAGGGGGCCACAGGACAGCGTCTGCTCATAGGGGAGACCAGGACAGCACCCAGGGACCCATGTTCTAGAGGAGGGGCCCAAGGAAGAAGAACTCCCAGGGCGGGTAGAGGAGGTAGTCTCGGGTATAAGCAAAGAGGAGAATCAAACACGTGGGCTCCAGGAGCCCTGGGGGGAGAGGCGGAGCAGACAGAGGCTGGCTCAGGCCTGGCTCCCAACACCCTCCTGAAGGCAATAAAGAACCACACAGGGGCTTTAAGCAGAAATACCATGACCAGGCTTGTGTTTTATACAGATCACTCCTGCAGCATCAGGCAGAAAAAAGCCTGAAGGCAAGCACGGTGTGTGGAAGGGCGACAAAGCAGGGGCCACCACCCCCATCCAGGCAGGAAGTGCAGAGGCCCTGAAGACCTTCAAGCACATGACGGGAGGAAGGGGCAGGGTCCAGAGGACTTTAGGAGGTGGGCTCACAGGAGTTGAGAGAGAGGGAAGCCTCAAGGGTAACTCCCAGCTTCCCTGCACAGCGTCAGGGAGGAAGATGCTTCCAGGCACCGCGACAGGGGACCATGCAGGAGAGGCTCTGGAAATGCTCTCCACTCCCTTCCACCGGCCAGGGTGAACTGCGCGTCCCTCCTCTGTACTTCTCACTGCCCTTTCTGTCTCTTGAACTAAGCTGCAAGCTCCTTAAAGCCTGGGGTGGTGTCAACTCCATTGCCTAACCCGGGCCTCTAGCGGGACCGTAATAAACGTCTGCCAAAGGAATGAAAAGAATAAACAGCCGTGCCTGTGCTCCACTTCTATTCTGCCCTTCAGTACGGCTGCAGGAGAAAACATCTAGTTTCTGATCAAGAAAATCGTGGGGAGGGGTACGGGTGTGGTGTGGGCTCAGAGGCGAGTGTGCAAGTGCTCAGACTGACACGTGCTTGTGCAAAACATGTTCCTCAGCTTCTTTAGAAAAACCCATTTCTGGCACTCAAGATTTTCCTTCCTTTGAACTAAGTCTAGCACGGTAGTTAGCAAGCGTTTTCCCCCTCGTCTTTGCGTTCTGTTCTTTCTGGAAGAACTAGTACCGTTCCCAGGGAAACAGCGGTACAATTCTGACTGTCCTCCAACGTATTCCGTACCAACTCCTCTGCTCACCACGGGAGTGCCTCCACCCACCCCAGAGCTTCGCCTTTTCTGTAGCCCAGCTGCAGCAACCGACTGCAGCGCTTTCTGACAGTTTTCTGAAGCTGCTGTTCTTCAGGCTTCCCAGCTGAGAGTTCTATTCCTCCTCCTACGCTCCCGGAAAATCGTATCTTGGGTTCAAGTTTCTTCCTTGGTGAATGTGGCTGAAGGGGTAGGGCAGACCCCAGGACACACTGCAGTGCCTAAGAGAAGACGCAGAAATCACAAAGAGTGATTTCTCCACCTTACGACTCCTGCACCTGTGGTTCTCCATAGCAAACCAAGGGCATCTTGAGAACAACAGCCCTTCTGGGGGCAGAGATTTCTTAGGGCTCATACAAGATTCTGCCTTTGCAAGCCTGCCCATCAGCAACTCTCTCTGGACATCAAAGGCTGCCTGAAACTCCAGCCCTGCAAGTAGGCAATGGCCACCTGGACACACAACTTGCCCCTCAGCACTCAGCCCCTGCACTGAATGATACATCCTGTAAATGGTTAGCTTTCCACCCAGACACCTCTCCTGACTAGATAAGCAGACACTCCTCATTAGTTTCTTTGTTACTTGTCAATATCACTATCTTGAGTTTTAAGCCCAGGAGCTCTAATGGTGAGATCACGTCTGCTTAACTGGATTTATACAACAGCCTGCCATGCAACAACATGGCAGTTATTTAACACTTTTTATAATCCCTCCTGATCACTCTCAGATTGATGGCTTCCTCACCACTGCTTCTAATCCTCACCGCTTTAAACGTATCGTCCCTGTAACGGGCTTCTACCTGGGTCCCCCACCTCAGGCCTTCACCCACTCCGATTTATTCTGCAAACAGTATTCTACTTGAGGCATGGCTCTTCCTGGCTCAAATATTCCCAGAGCTCTGCACTGCTTGAAGAACGAAGTCCACGCTCACCCTGGCATCCTAGGTCCTCTGTAAACTGGCCCCGGATTACCTATGCAATTTTCTCTCTAAATCTGAATCTGCATCTTTAGCTTCAGTTAAGCCTAGACTGTTCACTCTATTTCTCTAGCCAGGAATGTTCTGTTTCTCTCTCCTCGCCACCCAGCTAGTATTTAGTTATTCCTCAAATTAAGGCCCACCCCAAGTTCTACTCCCTTGTAAAGCTGTTTCCCCATCATCCTCACCCACAATGGTTTTCCTTATTTGATCTCCTAAAATTTTTGCTCTTTATACAACAAGCACCTGGCACTTGTTATTAAACAATTTCTTGTTCTAAGTGTGGAAGCGTGTAAACCCTACCTTTAAAGGTACATGGGGGGGAGGAGGTAATAGGAAGTTACTGTTTAATAGACACAGAGTTTAACTTGGGGGTGATGGAACAGTTCTGGAGATGGATGGTGGTGATGGTTGCACAACAACGTGAATGTATTAATGTCACTGAATTGTACACCTAAAACCGGTTAAAATGGTAAATTTTATGTTATGTACATTTTACCACAGTTTTTTTTGAAAAGTACATCCAAGTCACTAAGGAACAAATCACGTGCTTCTTCATCCTCACAAATTCAATCACAGTGCTAATGACTACGACACCACCTGCTGAAATTAATACGTATTGGCTGCACTAGGACAGTAATAATATTTGAACATTTACAGATCCCTCTACAGCATACAAAGCCCCTTCGACGTAAACTAGTTTGACCATTTGATTCTGAAAAACTCTGTGAGGCAAGAAAGACAGGAATCCCTTATCTTTATTTTCTAGATGAAGAGATGGAACTCGAAAGGCTTAGTGACTTGATTACGGCCAAACAGAGGGTAGGTACCAGGCAGAGCTGAGATTCATCTGGGTCTCATGAGTCTGAGACACTTCCCAGGCCCCTCGTTAATCGTTCACCTCGTTGGAACAATTCGTGCCTTTTTTTCCCCAGGAAAAATTCCCGCAAGAGAGTACTCCACTGTGCAGGGGAGAAGAGCCTTGACCTGCACCCTTAACCAGCAGTTGCTCCTTGAGACACGGAAAGGGGCAACTGGCAGGTTCTGGATCCTCTATTTAATCCAACCTGTGCGCAGCTGCTCCCACACAAGCGTCCTTCCCCCACCGCCTGACCCCACGTGGCAACGTTTCAGCCTGATGACAGGACACGCAGCAGGTGTGCTGAGGTGAACGGTGAGCTGGTCCATCTAAATTGTGACTATGCGGAAGAACTTGGATTTCTTTAGGAACGATGAAAACTAATCAGAATTCTGAATGTGGAATAAATGAACGACTCTCTTATGCTCTCCACAACTGGTGAAAAAGAGTATCTATCACCTAGCCCCGTACAGATTAAGGAGGTAAGGACCCTTTATGTATCGAAACACACAGTCATTTCCTTAAAAGGTCTGTTCTAGCCTCCCTGAGTGGTGAAGGACAGCGTCCTGTGCCCACGGAGATAGCACACATATTCAGCATTGCTGTTCTGACAAGTCACCTCCCGATTAGGCCGCAGTTGAATTAAAGGCTGAATGTGCTCTTTGCTTCCAGGAGAAGCTTACTTCTAAACACCAAAGCTCTAGAAGTTTCAGAAGTCCACTAAAGAGAGCTTCATTTATGTGACTATAAATATTCTTATACACCCCTGAAAGAGGAGAGCACTTTGAAACGCCTGTACATACTCATGCTAAATTCAACATCTTCTAAATTGCCTTCTTTTGGAAAAAGCACTGCATGTCCTCAGAAAACTGAAAACCAATCACTGCCACAAGATCCAGAAATTCCACTTCTAGGTATCTAACCAAAAAAACCCGAAGGCGGGGACATGAAGAGATATCTGTACACCCATGTTCACAGCAGCATTATTTACAATAACCAAAAGGTAGAAGCAATCCACGTGTGCATCCATCAATGAATGGGTAAACAAAATGTGGTCCATACAGTCAGTGAAATATTATTCGGCCTTAAAAAGGAAGGAAATTCTGACACATGACACGACGTGGATGAACCTTGAGGACATTATGCTAAGTGAAGTAAGCCAGATGCAAAAGGACAAACAGTGTATGATTCCACCCATATGAGGTCCCTATGGGTCAAATTCATGGAGACAGAAGGTAGAAGGGTGGTTGCCAGGGGCTGGGGGGTGGGGAGAATAGAAAGTTATTGTTTTATACAGAGTTTAATTTTGCAAGATGAAAAGACTCTTGGAGATTGATTGCACAACAATGTGAATGTACGTAGCACGCCTGAACTGGATGCTTTAAAATGGTTAAGATGGTAAATTTTATGTAAAAAAAAAAAGATTTCCCATCACACACACACACACACACACACACACACACACACAGAGCACTACAGTTTTACTAAGTCCTTCTGTAGCACGGCATTCCATACCAGAGCAAGGTTTACCACAGCCCATGAGACTCTGTGAACTGGGGATATAATTAGGTCCCTCATCCATTATAACGCTACAGACGTCATCATGTGTTACCAGCATCTGTTGACAGATCTCATACCCGGCATATCATTGAAATGGCAAGTGTGGAAAAGGTAGCCCACAATAGAAACAATGGCATTTTATCCCTGTCCTGTTCCAGCAGTTTGGCTCATAGGACATAAATAGAGGCTACTGCTTTGGTTGCCCGGACCTCACAGTTCAGTATTACTTTACCGACTTGAGTGGGTTCTCTACCAAAAGTAGAAACAGGGGATCTTCTGGATCTGTTCAGGTCTGTGTCCTAATGTAATGTTTGGCTCTGTTTTGTTTGTCACTAAAGTCACAACACAGCACTCAACCTACCTGAGGAAAAAAAATGAATTCTCACTTTAAACTTTTTAGCATTATTTTATACAAGGACCAGGACATATGTCTGTTTTTTAATACATAATAATATATTCACACAGGAACCCCAAACTTTAAAAAAATCACAGCAATGAAATTATATCCAAAAATACTGTGAATAAATTAAAAATATAATTATACATCATATATTAAAAATAATTTTAAAATTATATGTATATGACAGAAGACATATATCAATGTGGTCTTTGGAAACTAAAATTAACTCTATCCTGTACTGTAATTTTAAAAAATCAACAGAAACCACTGTGATTAGACTATTACTTTCAAAAACGATGGGCAGACTACCCTTCCAATTCCTTAGCTATTTTGCTCTTCTTCATGAGGGAAAAAAAAAAAAGCAATCTCTGCAACAAAGACTTAAGACTTTTTAAAAAATCCATGAAAACATGTAGTCATCAAAATTGTGGGAAAAATTTTTAAAAAGAAACACTCACTGTTAAAAATTAAAGCGACTATTTAACTTCTTTCTCATTGATGATGCAGCAATTAGCCCAGATGACAAACTAATAATAATGATAATAACAACACATTAATAATCCTCAAGCCAGGTGTTTAAAAAATTGTAGAAGGTTTGAAATTTTATTCTCCTTTATAGACTCAGCTTCTACTTATCACTCCAATTCTACTGTTTCCAAGAAGGCAGGGATGATGGAACTAAGGGGGAGAATGAAATGTAGCTAAATTAGAGCTTTAAAACAGTAATAGTAAGTGGTTTTAAAAGAGAGAATAGACAACAAAAGAAAAATCTTGATTTGAAAATATCATGGTTATTTTATAAATAACAACAAAAAACCCTAAAATGTTTATCTGATAATTATCCAAATATGGGACCTCTCTCCTTCAGCTAACACTGTTTGTTGGGAGTATGTGTTTCCTATAGTCAGACACATTCACCAGGCACTATCAGATAACCACCCACAGTGGCAGCTACACAGAGCATTCCCAGGCACACAGATGGTCAACAGAAGTTATCCACTTAATGGCAGGCCCTTATAAGGGAAACCCACTTTGCCCCAACCCGAGAAAAATAGGGGGGAAAAGCAGAGGGCACTTTGCTTTTGCCAGGACACTGTCATCATAAGGTTGGGTGAGCAGGTCTCGGTTGGCATCCCTGACCCGGCCAGGCTCTATGCCCAAACAGGAGGCGGGATTTAGCCTCCTGGTGAGCAGTCCCTAGAATTCTAGCCAAGGGGATCAAGAAGAAACCTTGAGATAGTGGAATGTTCCATTGGGCCCCCAGAGAGCGCCAACCAAGATGGGAAGGGAACTTTTAAAGCTGGCTGACTCCCTCGTCCCTGTGCGCTTACCTCAATGAACCGTAAATAGAGTGTGAAATAACTATTAATTTATCGGTGAACGTCTAGTGTTCATACAGCATCTCTCTCCAGGGAACCCCAGAACATGTAATAAATGATTTTCAATTACTCTCTGGGGCAGCCCTGTGAAAATCGGAATGAAGCCTATGTTCTTTTGACCTCTTTTATTTGGGGAGAGACGGGTTAGGGGGAAATGGGACACAACGGGACCAGAAGACACAACTCTGTGCCCAAGGTCACAGACTCAGGGGGTCAGGAGCAGACCTGAGACTTTCACATTCTGGTCTAATGCAGGTTAAAACAGAAACGGCTGCACTGTTCTTCCCCTAACATTCTTCGTTTTGTGACTCTTATGTGACACACGCGCGCACCCACGCACACTCGCGCGCGCGCACTCACGACGCCCAGTTCCGTGCCTGTCCCTGGACTTTTCCCGGGCTACGAGGACATGGGACAACGCGACCCTCCATCAAGCTCCCTCCCGCTAGGCCACACCATCGGCGGCGCCCCCGGGCGGTCGCCCCCCGGGGAAGGCGACACAGAGACACGCGGGTCCAGCCCGCAGACGGCGGGCACGCGGCCCTGGCTGACCTTCCTCTGCTGCTTCTCCCAGGCCGGGTCGAGGAGCAGGTCGCGGTCCCACTCCTCCTCCTGGATCATGTACTCGTCATCTTCGTAGACGTAGTTGTACTGCACGCCGGGCTCGATCTGGTTCATGGCGCTCGGGTGGCCGGGGCTGCGGTGGGGCGCGCGGGGCTCGGGCGGTCGGACGGGCGGGCGGAGACGCGGCGGGGCCGGCGAGGCGCGCGGGGCTCGGCGGAGGTGCGGGCGGCGGACGGGCTGGCGGGCGCGGGGTGACCTTCGCGCGGTCCTCTCGGGGCGGCACACCTGGGCGCTGGGTCGCGGGCGAAACACCAGCTCGGGCGGCGGAGCAGCGGCCACGCAGCTTAATACTCGCGCCGCCCGTCACGTAGCCGCCCGGCCGCGCCCCCACCGCCCCGCCCCGCCCCGCCCCGGCCTCCCCCCGCCCCCGCCCCCGCCCCCGCCCCTCCGAGCACTTGCTGGCGGGCAGCGGTGCTAGGCGGCTCGGGTCCGCGTTCCCGGTGCTGCCCCAAACTTCCGGCGCTGCGAGCTGAGGCCGCCGGCACCAGCCCACGCCTCCCACCCACCCTCTGGCTCGCTGCGCGGCTGGACTTGCGGGCGTCCAGGTGGGTTACCCGGGTGGGTGGATGTTCGCGGATCAGAGGAGGGACACACACGGCCTGGGCTCCTGACCACCCCCAGCACATCCAAGTTGTCCCGTATTCACGTTTTCCATATATTCCCACGTATTCATAGATAGCACACACATACACCCCTAAAAAGTAAAGTTTAGAAGCTACGGCACCCCCTTTCTTCCTCCTCTCCTCCCTGCCCTCACCTGCGGAAACCGAGGCAAGGGAGTTGGCCCAGCCACGTTAAAAAGTCAGGAACCAAACCAAAGGCAGGAAGTGTCTGCTCTCACCTGCCAGTCTTAAAACAACTGACAATTGAGGACAAGCAGCCAGCTTCATGTTTCATTTCCATCTCCCCCTGATGTGCTGCACTTAAGCCTTTTCCTCCCTACCATCCTGGCTGGCTGTTTCCTGTCCCTTATGCCGCTGTAGGAACCAAGATGAGGTCCCTTGAAGAGGAGGTTGACATTTTTTCATCACATATGTGTTAGACACTGGGAATCCAGAGGCCAGCTGACAGGCAGGGCACTTGCCTCATGCAACTTATGTCCAAATTGAATAAAAGTTGCCCACCGGTGCTACACAACTGTGGTTCAGGGCTACTAATTTGTTGACAAGCCAACAAATTGGCTTCAATTTGTTTGAAGCCAGGTTTCAAGCCAAAAGTATGCCTGGATTCATCATTGTTCCTTAGAATTTTTACATCACTTAGTTTTATTTTTTTGAGCTTTCTGCAAAAAAAAACTTTGACAAATTAGCAAATACATCATGCTAACATTTTTTTAAAACATGCCCATTAGAATATGAACTACATGAGGCCAGGGCTCTTGTCCTGTTCACAGCTGTAATCCCCAAAAACCACTAGGTGCTCAAGTATTTGTTGACAAGATAAGTATCCTTAGAAACAGTGACTGAGCTAATTTGCTTGGATTTAAATTTAAAATTTAAAGTTTAAATTTTGGATTAAAATTATAATCTCGGAACAAGTTTATGAGTAAATTTAATTATTAGAAACTGGACCAGCAATTACAAAAACTGTTAATGTTATGCTTCAAAAATTGTGGGGACTTCAGGTTCCAGATGAAATGTATTAAAAGACACCAGATTTACAATCCTGCCTGAAACAACTAAAATCTGGAGGAAAATATATTAAGCAAAGCTTTTTAAGACATTGACCATCAGGCAATGAAAGATGATGATCCCTGAGAGGCAGGAAACAAATGACATGAGCACTCTGATTGCCCCAGGTTATTGCCTGGAGAAGGTTTCCAAGATGTACCAGAATAAGGGGAACCCAGGCATAGCTCAGTGGTCTCCCTCAACTGTGAGTTCAGAGAGACAAAGGCGGGTAGAGTTTGCAAGGCCAGTTGCAGAAGAGGAGAGAGCTGCAAAGAGAGAGAGAACCCTGGAGATTTGCAGAGGGTCTCCCTTGAGTCTTATCAGTGAATGTGTGGGAGAAAAACACCTGAGGCCAAGGAAGGAAGCACCCAAAAAGATTAGAAGGAACGATTCTTAGAATTTCCAAAGGGCTGGAAATAGTTCCTGTTTCCATTGACCAGAGTGGAAAACCTCATAATTCACAGAGCATTAGATAGAGTGTTCAGAAGTGGGGGAGTGGGGAAAGGGGCATTAGGCTTAAACTAAATGATGTACTGGTGCTACCTGAAAAAGCGCAAAAGCAAGACCTGAAAGAGTCAAACTGTTTCCAAGTCACATAACTGTGTCCCCTTGTTGGGGGGTAATCCACCATGGGTCCTGATGATGCCTGCACATTCTTGCAGGTATGCCAAAATTGCAGAACCCTGGCCGCTTTATCCAGGCAATTTCACCGGGTTGTATTTGCAGTGAGCAATCTTGACAGATGAGGTAATGTTCACCCCTTTGAACAAAGAACAGTCTTGCTTCTGCTTGCTATGAAAGTCATGAGTCCCCAAGCTCAGTCTTCCTCTCCTATAATGAAACCCACAGTGTGTGCAGGCTTCCATTATGGGTCCTTTGAATCACCCCACTGGGACTTAGGAATTATGGAAAACCAGCATGAGCAGCAAGATAGACCATATTCAGGGCCATAAAACAACTCTCAATAAATTTAAAAGTATATAAGTCTTACAAAGTATGGTCTCAGACCACAATAGGATTAAATTAGAAAGCAGAAACAAAGAGACCTCTAGAAGATCCCCAGATATTTGGAAATTCAATAACACATTTCTAGGTAATCCAAGTATGAAAGGAAAAATCAAAAGGGATATTAGAAAGTATTTTTTAACTGAATGAAAATGAAAACACTATAT
This sequence comes from Balaenoptera ricei, assembly GCF_028023285.1. Classification (NCBI taxonomy): domain Eukaryota; kingdom Metazoa; phylum Chordata; class Mammalia; order Artiodactyla; family Balaenopteridae; genus Balaenoptera; species Balaenoptera ricei. The sequence continues at coordinate 112,037,149 of NC_082654.1, read as the reverse complement.
ATCAGAAGTTGTGGGGTGCCATTAAAGCAGTGCTTAGGGGGAAATTTATAGCACTAAATGCCTATATTAAAAAAGAAGAAGGATCTTACGTTAGTAACCTCAACTTCCACCTTAAAAACTAGAAAAAAGAGCAGAGTAAACCCAAAGTAGGCAAAAGAAAGGAAATAATAAAGATCAATATAGAAATCAATAAAATAAATAAAACAGAAACCCAGTAAACTTAAAGCTGGTCCTCTGAGAAGATCAATAAAATTGATCCACTTCAGGCCACACTGTTGATCAGGAAAAAAAAAGGGAAAAAACACAAATTATCTGTATCAGGAATGAAAGAGGTCTCATTATTACCAATTCTATATACACTAAAATATAATAACAACTATTATTAATACTATTAACAACTATATTCCAATAAAGTCAACAGTTTAGATGAAATGGACAAATTCCTTTAATGACACAAGCTACTAAACTCACTCAAGAAGAAGTAAAAAATTGGAATAGCCCTATATCTGTTAAAGAAACTCAATATGTAGTTTAAAACACCCCTCTCCCGCAGCACAGGCACACAAAAACTCTTAAGGCCCAGATGGCTTCTGTAGTGAATTCGATCAAACATTTTTTTTAAATTTTATTTATTTATTTATTTATTTATTTATTTATTTATTTATTTTGGATGCGCTGGGTCTTCGTTGCTGCACGTGGGCTTTCTCTAGGTGCGGCGAGCCGGGGCTACTCTTCATTGCGGTGTGCGGGCTTCTCATTGCAGTGGCTTCTCTTGTTGCGGAGCACAGGCTCTAGGCGCATTGGCTTCAGTAGTTGTGGCACACGGGCTTCCATAGTTGTGGCTCGCGAGCTCTAGAGCACAGGCTCAGTAGTTGTGGTGCACGGGCTTAGTTGCTCCACGGCATGTGGGATCTTCCCAGACCAGGACTCGAACCCATGTCCCCTGCATTGGCAGGTGGATTCTTAACCACTGCACCACCAGGGAAGACCTGGTTATACATAACCAGGAAACTGAAGAGAAGGGACTACTTCCCAACTCATTAATAAGACCAGTATTGGTCTGATACCAAAGGTAGGTAAAGATGTTACAAAAAAAGAAAACTACAGATCAATATCTCTCATGAAAATTGATGCAAAACTCCTCAACAAAATTTTACCAATTCAATCCCTGATGATCCAGTGGGATTTATTCCAGGAATTCAGGGTTGGTTTAAATATTCAAAAATCAATTAATTTAATTTATCATATTAGCAGACTAAAAAGAAAAACCATATGATCATCTCAAGAGATACAAAAAAATTTGACAAAATCCAACATTCATAACTGATAAAACCCTCAACAAATTGGAATGGAAGGGAACTTTCTGAACCTGAAAAGGGGCATCTATTTAAAAAAAAAAATTATAGCTAACACCATACTTAATTTTGAAAAACTGAATCCTTTCTCCCTAAAATCAGGAACTAATCAGGAACAAAACTGTTAATGTCTGCTCTCACAACTTCTATTCAACATTGTACTGGTGATTCTAACCCAGGGCAATCAGGCAAGAAAAAGAAATAGTCATCCGGATTGGAAAAGAAGTAAAACTGTGTTTTTTAAAATAAATTTATTTATTTTATTTATTTATTTTTGGCTGCATTGGGTCTTCATTGCTGTGCCCGGGCTCTCTCTAGTTGAGGTGCATGGGCTTCTCATTGTGGGGGCTTCTCTTGTTGCAGAGCACGGGCTCTAGGCATGCGGGCTTCAGTAGCTGTGGCACGAGGGCTCAGTAATTGTGTCTCGTGGGCTCTAGAGCATAGGCTCAGTGGTTGTGGTGCACGGGCTTAGTTGCTCCGCGGCATGTGGGGTCTTCCTGGACCAGGGATCAAACCCGTGTCCCCTGCATTGGCAGGCAGATTCTTAACCACTGCACCACCAGGGAAGTCCCGTAAAACTATTTATTCACAGACAATGATCATCTATGTAGAAAATCCAATGGGATCATCAAAAAAGTTACTAGAACTAATAAGTTAATTTATCAAAGTTGCAGGATACAAGATCAATATACAAAAAATCAACTGTATTAAGACATATCCTCATCCAAATGGCTTCACTGGCAAATTTTAACAAAATTTAAAAAAGAAATACCTCTAATCCTACACATTCTCTTCCAGATAATAGAAGAGGCAGGAACACTTCCCAACTCGTTTTATGAAGCCAGCATTATCTTGGTACCAAAACCAGACAAAGACAGTACAAAAAAAAAGGGAGAGAGAGAAAGCTATTCTAAGTAGTCTATTCCAATTGGTCTCTTCCAACTAGACCAGTTTCCCTCATGAACTTAGATACAAAAGTCCTCAATGAAATATTAGCAAACTGAACTGGTTATATATAAAAAGAATAAAAACATTTCCAAATCACATATCCAACAAAGAGCTTATATCCAAAATATATTTTTAAAACTCTCTTCATGCAACACTAAGAAAACAATCAACCCAGTAAAAAGATGGTCAAACGGCTTGAACAGATAACTCACCTGAGAGGATATACTACCAGCTTACCTTGTTTTCTTGTGCTTCACTTTGTTGCTCTTTGCAGAGACTGCATTTTGTTTTTTACAAATTGAATGTTTGTGGCAACCCTGCACTGAGTAACTCTATTGGTGTCGTTTTTTTCTGACAGCATTTGCTCACTTCATGTCTTTGTGTCACATTTTGGTAATTCAATATTTCAGACTTTTTCATTATTATTATATTTGTTATGCTGATCTGTGATCAGTGATCTTTGATGTTCCTGTTGTCATTGTGTTGAGGTGCCATGAACTGTGCCCAGGATGGCAAATTTAATCAGTAAATGTGTATGTTTCCTGACGACTCTGTCTACTGGCCATTTCCCCATCTCTCTCCCTCTCCTCGGGCCTTCCTATTCTCTGAGACACAGCAATATTGAAATCAGTCCACTTAAACCCAACAGTGGCCTCTAAGTGTGTTCAAGTGGAAGGAAGAGTTGCACATCTCTTATTTTAAATCCAAAGCTAGAAATGATTAAGCTTAGGGAGGGAGGCATGTCAAAAGCCAAGACAGGCTAAAAGCGAGGCATCTTGTGCCAAGCAGTGAGCAAAGGTTGTGAACGCAAAGGAAAAGTTCTTGGAGGAAATTAAAAGTGCTGCCCCAGTGAACACACAAATGATGAGAAAGTGAAACAGCCTTATTGCTAAGATGGAGAAAGTTGTAGTGGTCTGGATAGAAGAACAAACCAGCCACAACATTCCCTTAAGCCAAAGCCTAATCCAGAGCAAAGCCCTAACTCTTCAATTCTATGGCTGAGAGAAGTGAGGAAGCTTCTTCTCAGATGCCATCTCCATAACATGAAAGTACAAGGTGAAGCAGCAAGGGCTGATCTAGAAGCTGCTGCAAGTTATCCAGAATATCTAGCTAAGAGAATTAATGAAGGTGGCTACACTAAACAATAGGTTTTCCATGTAGATGAAACAGCCTTATATTGGAAGAAGACAGCAGCACCTAGGACTTTCATAGCAAGAGAGGAGAAGTCGATGCCTCACTTCAAATTTTCAAAGGACAGGCTGACTCTCTTGTTAGAGGCTAATGCAGCTGATGACTTTAAGCTGAAGCCAATGCTCATTTACCATTCCAAAAATCCTGGGGCCTTAAGAATTATGCTAAATCTTCTCTGATTCTATAAATGGAACAATAAAGCCAGGCTGACAGCACATCTGTTGACAACATGGTTTACTGAATATTTTAAGCCCATTGTTGAGGCACTGCACAGGAAAAAATAAATTCCTTTCAAAACATTACTGCTCAATGATAATGCACCTGGTCATGCAAGAGCTCTGCTGGAGATGTACAACGAGATTAATGTTGTTTTCATGCCTGCCAACACAACATCCATTCTGCAGCCCATTGATCAAAGAGTAATTTCAACTTTCAAGTCTTATTATTTAAGAAATATATTTTTTAAGGCTATAGCTGCCATAGATAGTGATTGCTCTGATGGATCTGGACAAAGTCAATTGAAAACCTGAGAAGGATTCACCATTCTAGATGCCATTAAGATCATTCACGATTCATGGGAAGAGGTCAAAATATCAACAATAACAGGACTTTGGAAGAAGTTGATTCCAACCTTCATAGATGACTCTGAGGGGTTCAAGATTTCAGTGGAGGAAGTAATTGAAGAGAACTAGAATTTGAAGGGAAGCCTGAAGATGTGACTGAATTGCCGCACTCTCACAATAGAACTTTAACAGATGAGGAGTTGCTTCTTACGGATGAGCAAAGAAAGTGGTTTGTTGAGATGGAATCTACTCCTGGTGAAGATGCTACGAAAATTGTTGAAATGACAACAAAGGATTTAAATATTACACAAATTTAGTTGATAGAGCAGCGGCAGGGTTTGAAAGAACTGTCTCCAGTTTTGAAAGCAGTTCTACTGTGGGTAAAATGCTATCAAACAGCATTGCAGAGAAATTGTTCATGGAAGGAAGAGTCAATTGATGGCAAACTTCCTTGTTGTCTTATCGTAAGAAATTGCCACTGCCACCCCAGGCTCAGCAACCACCACCTATCAACATCAAGGCAAGACCCCCCACCAGCAAAAAGATTACAACTTGCTGAAGGCTCAGATGATGGTTAGCATTTTTAAACAATAAAATTTATAAAATCTCTACCCTTCCTTTGGCCCCTTCTCCCCAACTCCTCCCACCTACATGTAAAGATTGGTCAAGGACAGGTGATGGATAAAGAAGATGTGGTATATATATATATATACAATGGAATATTACTCAGCCATAAAAAAAATGAAATAATGTCATTTTCAGCAACATGGATGGACCTAGAGATTATCATACTAAGTGGAGTAAGTCAGAAAGAGAAAGACAAATATCATATGATATCACTTATATGTGGAATCTAAAATATACAAATGAACTTATTTATACAACAGACTCATAGTTATAGAAAACAAACTTATGGTTACCAAAGGGGAAAGGTGGGGAGGGACAAATTAGGACCTTGGGATTCACAAACACACACCATATATATAAAATAAACAACAAGGACCTACTGTATAGCACAGGGAAGTATATTCAGTAGTTCAATATTTCAAAGAATTTGAAAAAGAATACACACACACACACATATATATAAAACTGAATCACTTTGCTGTACACCAGAAACTAACAAAACATTGTAAACCAACGATACTTCAGTTAAAGAAAGATTGATTGTCACGAAGTTAAATCAACATTATTGAGACAAAGCTGCCTTTAGGAAGAATGATCTACATGCAGTGATATAGAAACATATCCAAGATAGTGTTACATTAAAAAAAGGAAGTTGTACAATCGTTCATATAGTTTAATCTTATTTAAATTTTAAAAACTTATGGAAAAGCATCACATTTTTAAATGTACATTTATAAAAAAACAAACAAATTGAAACACCCCCAGCACAGTCAAATAGCCCTACCTGCACACGCCACCCACCTGCGCTTTTTCACTCTCTTAAGAGACTCTGAACCTCATGGTAACTCAAGGAAACCGTAAACATCATCAATAGGAAAGAGAATGTGGGTTGATGCATGAATAAATGTTGGAAATGCCAAGGATTTCATCTTGTTTTAAGTCTGTTCTTAACAATAAGTAACAATAATTGGACTGAATTTTATCTCTTGTTTTTTTACCCACACTGCTTTCTGGTTCTGTGAAAAAGACCTAGGTGTCTTAACTGACAGCAAGTTCAATAGAAGCCAACTGTAGGCGGACCAAAAAAATCAAATGCAAAGTTAAACTGGATTAATAGATGTGATGTTCAGTTCTACATGATGCATTGTTCTCTGAGCTGGCGAGAACACAGCTGGAGTAATAAAGGCTATCATTTATTATAAATGTGACGCACTCCCTGTAAAAAAACAAATAGTACAAAACGGTATGAAAAAAATAGTCGAAGTACCTGCATCTTTCCACCCCCCCACCCCATCCATTTGCCATGGTTTGCTGATATGAAGAGTTTGGAGTGTTTTCTTCTAAATACAAACATTTTATAGACATATGTAATTTTCTTCCAGAAATGAAATCACTTTTGCAACTTGCTTTTCATTTCTAAATCACAGACATCAACATTTAGAGATGTTCCATAATTTCCTTAATCAACCCCCTACACATGGACATTTGTCTGTATCTGTAGGGCAGGTTCACAAAAATGGAATTTCTGGGTCAAAGAGCACATTTACAATTTTTGATAGGTAATCTCCAGAGAAGAGACCCTCTCCCTGCCAGAATTGCCCTTCTGGATTCACTCAAGCCAAGTTCACCCCAGGACGGCATTCTTCCACACCTGGTGGGGGCATGGTAGAAGGCCAGAGGACACACAGTGTTAAGTCTACCTGTTCATAAACATCCATTTGTGCCAACTGTTTTATTGAGGCAATGTCTGAGATGGTCTTGTGAATTTGAGTTTAGGTTCTAGGTAGCAAGGTTTAATTTGGACTTTTGGAAAATGGGAACACCTGGGTGGGTGGGATGTAGGATGTTAGCTGGTAAAGGACAGAACACAGTGCTGGAAGAGAAGAAGGAAGTGAGAAAGGTGGGCGAAGACTTTTACATACTTCGTAATTTCGATAGAACTTGGGTAATGGCTGGAATAATTCCTTAAAAGCTCTCTAATGCCATTGGCAGATTTATGGTTCTATAGGGTGCCAGGGCCTGAATTTTGGATCTTTCTAACATGATAATCCAATTATGAGCCTTTAGTAAATTCTCCAGTAGCTCCCCCCTGTCTTATAGACCAAGTCTACACTGTCTAGTGCAGTACACGAGGCCCCTCCTCAGGGTCTGCACCAGCCCTCGTGTGATGTGTCTGCTTTCACTTCCTGCTCTAGCCCACCCCACCACCTCACATTAGATTCTCACGCTTAGGGCTCTAACAGACATGCGTGCCTTTGCATGTGTTTTTCCTTCTTCCTAAATACTGACTCCAGCTTACGTACCTGGAAAACTCCTGCTCAACTTTCACATCTCAGCTCAAACCCCACCTCCTCTGTAAAGTCTGACTTGTCTCAGCTGATCAGAACCGAGTCCCATCTTCCTTTACACCCATGCATTTGTACAAACTCCCATCACAGCTACTAAATGATTCTGCTGTTTCGCCCTTCATTTGTGATTCTCTCCCCTTTAGTCTGTGAGCTCCTTGAAGGTAAGAGCAATTTGCTTTCTTCTTGGTATCTCCAGCACCTACCCAGGTCCTTGGTACTTAGAACCTGCTCAAAAAATATTTGCTGGATAAAGGAGTGACCTTCTTGACCTGCCTTGTCTGGATTGTTTGGCTGCAACAGAGCTGATTCAGAGAACAGAGGAACTTCTGGAAGTTTCTCACTTGTTGTATGGGAGTATCCTAAATTGAAGTGGCCCAGGGAAGTGGGTCATTCAAGAACAAGAGGTGAATCTACTTTTCGTCAAGCACAGGTCTGGCAAATTCTTTTGCCTTGGGTTTCCTTACCCTCTCTTGGGGAGAATCACTAAATTCAAAATTGCATCAGACTGCAACTAGAGATTATCATACTAAGTGAAGTAAGTCAGAAAGAAAGACAAATACCATAAGATGTCATTTATATGTGGAATCTAAAATATGACACAAATGAACCTATCTGCAAAACAGAAACACACAGACATAGAGAACACACTTGTGGTTGCCAAGGGGAAGGGGGCGGGGGGAGGGGGGAGGGGGAGGGAAGGGCTGGGAGTTTGGGATTAGCAGATGTAAACTATTTTATATAGGGTGGATAAACAATAAGGTCCCACTGAATAGCACAGGGAACTATATTCAATATCCTCTGATAAACCATAATAGAAAAGAATACCAAAAAAAGAACGTCTCTATGTGTGTAGCTGAGTCACTTTGCTGCACAGCAGAGATTGCCACAACTTTGTAAATCAACTATACTTTAATTTTAAAAAAAAGCAAAATTCAAAAAAAAATTGCATCAGAGCATATTTGCCTAGCTTGGATCAGAATCTACCAGTTAAAATGAGATAGACTGAGATTACTGCCTTGAGAAAAGCAGTATACCACAATAGCTAAGGAGTTTGAAAGATCTATGTTTGAATCCTGACTGCAGCATTAACTAGTTGTGGGTGGATTTGCTCATTGATTTGACAATCATTTTTTTAATGGCATCCTAGTTTCATTAGTAGAGATTCAAAATAGCTATTGTTGGTTTGAATTTAATCAGGATGCATGGATCTACCAAATATACCAATAGGCTAGCTGTTTTTCTTTGGCAAAAAGCCAGAAAACTTTCTATTCTATTTTAGTCTCCTAGGCTAGCTGTTTTTCTTTGGCAAAAAGCCAGAAAACTTTCTATTCTATTTTAGTCTCCTTTTTCTTTATTTTGTATGTGGGATTGAGTAATATGGTTTCTTTTTTCTGAATGTTCGTACAAATATGCTTTTTTTCTAGAAAGTTATAAAATCATTAGGAACTTTTATTTTTATCTAAAAGAAATCTTCAAATACATCTTCTAAAGACCAATTCCACTCTCTTTCCCAATCCCTAGTAATGGACCCTGACAGTTCAAACAAAATAGGAAGTCAAGCAGTGGAGGAAATGTAGGAAGACCACACCTGAAGGGCTATTAAAGCTCCCTCCTGGGAGGTATGGCAATGGTAAAGGAATAGGATGATGAGTTTTTGTTATCTCTTTGTCACAAAAAAGAAGCCAAGTTCCAAGCCCACCCTATAATTTAGTCCTTAAGGCAACTCAGCTGAAAATAACACAAGTGCTTCTAGGCAAAATACAAAACAATTTTCTCACTTGACGGAGACTGAGAATCAGGGTACTTTCTTCTAACAGTGGAAAGAGTACATTCCCACTTGAAATTTTATTTTAAACAACACTTTGTGCTTGGGTTAATTGCCTTAGGTCTAAATTGCTACAGTAGGAGGGGGGACCTGTCTCTTGTCCTTCTATTCCTTTCCAACGGGAGAAGTAAAGGAGATACAACTTTCAGAGAGTATTAGAGGTAGTGGGATCGTAGTGATCATGTCTAACCCTCTCATTTTACAGGTGAGGATATACTTACTGAGGCTGATGGATTTTAGGGGCCTTCCCTTGGGCTAATCATCACTGGTGTCTGGAGAGGCCATGTGTGGTGGCAGAAAAGAACTGGTACTAGAGCCAGTTTGACCCAGCTTCTGGTCCTGCTCTGAGACCTCAGGCAGCTTTAGTTACCTCTCTGAGCTAGATTTCCATCCATGTAAAAAAGAAAAACCTGGGTTATAAAATCTCTACTATCACTTCAAGTGATAGCATCCTGAAAATGGTTTTTCGTTGTTGTTGGTTGGTTGATTGGGCTTTTCATTGTTGTTTGTTTATTTTAATTGTGCCTGCATGCACAGTGGTGCACCACCATGTGAACTTGGGGGGGGCGTGCCACTGCCTCAATCACATGGCCACCAAGGTCTCGGGGTTGGGGAGGCGCACGCTGGGGAAGGGTATGGGGAACAGCCAAGTGGCCTTTTTTTTTTTTTTTTTTTGTCATCCCGACCAGGGATTGAACCCATGCCCCCTGCATTGGTAGCACAGGGTCTTAACAACTAAACCACCAAGGAAGTCCCCAAGTGGCTTTTTTAATATCGGAGCCAAAATTACCTGGTCCCTCGTCCAGGACATTTTAACCACACTTTACTGCCCCTCACGCCGTAAGTTCTTGTTTGCAAAAATTGTGAAACACTTGCTACTCAAAGAGTGATCTGTCTGCAGACCTTCAGCTACACCTGGGGGCTTATTATATAGCAGAGCTTGTGGCTCAAACCCTAGACTACACCTTGTGAATCAGACTCTGCATTTTAACAAGATCCACTACTGGCTTAGAGTTTGAGAAGCACTGTGTTTAAATACCCTGTGCTGTAGTGTTGATCATAAACACTCTAATTATATTAACATTATGTGTATATGTATATTATTTATTTTTATTTATAGTTATATTATTTCTGTATTATATTTATATTAACATTACATTTAATGTGTTTACACTTAAAAAACGTAAATTAGAAGCATACATAAACAAATTACTTACTGTACAGATCAAATTCACATTTCACATCATCAGGACTTGAGAATTTAGATTCAAGGCCCAGAATTATTACTTATTATTTGCGTGATGCTGGACAAATTATCCCCCAAGCTCCAGCTTCCCCAGCTGTAAAATGTGAATAATTCCTGCCTTGCATACATCATCAGGGGTATTATGAAGAGCAAATGAAATAATATATGCAAAAGAACTTCGTAAACATTTATTATAGAGAAGCAACTTTTAAGAAAGGGGATAATCCTGACTCTATTGATAGTAGAACAAAGTACCTTCGAGAAGTTGATAGGATGGGTTTTGTTTATAGAGAGAGGTAATTACCTGCACAGTGAGGTTTATGAAATGATGGGAAGGCTTCTTCCATCCTCTTCATTCTCTCATCCGGGAAATGTCAGAATTTTTCTAATGGGAGCCTGGGATTGAAAGAAGTCCAATACAATAAATCAATTAAGAGACTGTACGTAATATTTTAAAACATCTTTGTAAATGCATTAATGAGCTGGCATTATTATATTAGATATGACACCAAAAGCATTATCCATGACAGGAAAAAATTGACAAATTGGGCTTCCTCAAAATCAGGAAATTCTTTTTTCAAAAGATACTGGTAAGAGAATGAAAAGACAAACTACACAGGAGAGAAAATATTTACAAATCCTATCGGTAAAATACCTATATTTAGGTATACCAGCAATCCCATAAAAAATGGGCAATAGATTTAAACAGACACTTCACCAATAAAAATATAGGGGTGGCAACTAAGCACCATAAAATATGCACAACATCAGTTGTTACTATGGAAATGCACATCAGAAGCATAATGAGATAACATCACATGCATGTTAGAATGGCTGGAATTAAAAAGACTTACTATACCAAGTGTTGGCCAGGATGTGGAAGAAACAGAACTCTCAGACATTGCTGATGAAAAATGGTTTGGACGTTTCTTTAAAAGTTAAATATATGCTTACCATATCTTCCAATCAATCCACTCCTCGATATCTACCCAAGAGATATGAAAGCATATGCACATACAAAGACTTATACATGAATGTCCTTACAGTATTTGTAGTAGCCAAAAAGCTGAAAATAAACTAAATGTCCATCAACAGGTGAGCAGATAAAAGAATTGTGGTATATCCATTCTGCGGTAGGCTGAAAAATTGCCCCCCAAAGACACCCAAGTCCAATGCCTGAAACCTCTGAATGTTACCTTATTTGGGAAAAGGGTCTTTGCTTTTATGATTCAGTTAAGAATTTTGTGAAGAAAAGATAATCCTGGATTATCCAGATGAGCCTTAAATACCACCGTAAGTGACATGATAAGAGTGACACGAGGAAGAGAAGACAAACAGAAGAGGCGGAGGCACTGTGACCACAGAGGCAGAGATTGTGGTGCAGTCACAAGTAAAGGAATGGAGACTTTCCCCACGAGCTGGAAAAGGCAAGGAATAGTTTCTCTTCTAGAGCCCCTGGAAAAAGAGTGGTCTTCCTGGATTTCAGGCTTTTAGCCTCCAGAACTGTGGAAAGAATACATTTCTGTTGTTTTAAGCTATTCAGTTTGTGGTAATTTGTTGCAGAAGCCCCAGGAAACTAATATACATACAAGAGAATATTATTCAGTAATAAAAAGAAATGAACACTTTGTCCACATAATAATAATAAGATCCCACATGCCAAACACCTCCCTCCCCCAAAGAAAAAACAAAACCCAAAGGAATTTAACAACAGATTAAACACAGCTGAAAATATACTTTGGTAAATCAAATAATATCCTTCCCCTCAAATGTCTATACCTCTGTCCTTAGAACCTGTGACAGTGTTATGTTACAGGGCAAAAGGGATTTTGCAGATGTAATTAAGGTTATGGATCTTGAGATGAGAAGATTATTCTGGATTCTCTGGGTGTGTCCACTGTCAACACGGGAGCTTGAAACTGAGGGCAATTAGTCATCAGTGAGATCTCTTACACCTGTGACCTGCCTTCACCGATCAAGCTCGCTTTAATTGTTGCTACAAAAGACTTGCCTGTCCTCCAAGCGTCAAGTGGTGAAAACAATAAGATGTTTGCCTGAGCTGATTTTTAGGAACCTGGAGTCAGCTGTGTCCAGTTGGAGCTTGAGCCGGTTAAGACTGGTTAGGACCACCGACCCCCCCCCCCCCAACCGGGCATGCGCAAGTGTCCGCTCCGTGACCTTTTGACATCAGAGGGCTGAAAGCTCCACACTCAGGTCATGCTAATGCCCAAATTTCTGAGCACGTGTCCTGTGAAGATATCTGTAGCTTAGTTGCGCCTGCGCAAAACCATGATTACCTCCCCTTTTTCCTATTTACGTTCACCTTGCCACACGCCCCCGCCACCTCAGCCCATCCTGCTCCTTATCCCATAAATATCCTGAGCTCTGTGCCTTGACGGAGGACAATTTGATATTTGTTCTCCTTTCTCCTCGCTTAGTTGCCTCGTGGATAAACCTTTTCTCTGCTGCAGACCTTGGCATCTCAGCATTCAGCTTGCTGTGAGTCAGGTAAATGAACCTGGTTCAGTAACAAGCCTTTAATTCAACTTAATTAATTTATTTTTTTATTGAAGTATAATTAATTTACAATATTGTGTCTGTGTCAGGTTTACAGCAAAGTGATTCAGTTATATACATATATATTTTTTTCAGATTATTTTCCACCCTAGGTTATTACAAGATTTTTTTTTAAAGCTATGTTGTTTTTGTTTTGTTTTGTTTTTAAATTAATTAATTTATTTATGGCTGTGTTGGGTCTTCGTTTCTGTGCGAGGGCTTTCTCTAGTTGTGGCAAGCGGGGGCCACTCTTCATCGCGGTGCGCGGGCCTCTCGCTGTCGCGGCCTCTCTTGTTGCGGAGCACAGGTTCCGGACGCGCAGGCTCAGCAATTGTGGCCCACGGGCCTAGTTGCTCCGCGGCATGTGGGATCTTCCCAGACCAGGGCTCGAACCCGCGTCCCCTGCATTGGCAGGCAGATTCTCAACCACTGCGCCACCAGGGAAGCCCTATTACAAGATATTGAATATTGTTCGCTGTGTTATACAGAAAATCCTTGTTGCTTATCTGTTTTATATATGGTAGTGTGTGTCTGTTAATCCCATACTACCAATTTATCCCTCCCCCCCTCCCCCTTGCCCCTTTGGTAACCAAAACTTTGTTTTCTATGTGTGTGAGTCTGTTTCTGTTTTGTTTTGTTTTTTTAATTAATTAATTAATTTATTTATTTATTTTTGGCTGCATTAGGTCTTCGTTTCTGTGTGCGGGCTTTCTCTAGTTGTGGGGAGCAGGGGCTACTCTTTGTTGCAGCGCGCAGGCTTTTCATTGTGGTGGCTCCTCTTGCTGCGGAGCACGGGCTCTAGACGCACGGGCTTCAGTAGTTGTGGCACGTGGGCTCAGTAGTTGTGGCTCGCGGGCTCTAGAGCACAGGCTCAGTAGTTGTGGTGCACGGGCTTAGTTGCTCCGTGGCATGTGGGATCTTCCCGGACCAGGGTTGGAACCCGTGTCCCCTGCATTGGCAGACGGATTCTTAACCACTGTGCCACTAGGGAAGTCCTCTGTTTCTGTTTTGTAAATAGATTAATTTGTATTATTTTTTAGATTCCCCATATAAGTGATATCCTGTAATATTGGTCCTTCTCTGTCTTACTTAGTCCACTTAGTATGGTAATCTCTAGGTCCATCCATGTTGTTGCAAATGGTATTATTTCATTCTTTTTTATGGTAACAAGCCTTTTATAGTGGGTCAGAAGGGTCAGAAGTGGGTCAGAAGGGTCAGAAATACTCAGCCCATGGTTGCTTGCTTGGAAGACAGAAGGGGACCATGAGCCATGGGCTGAGGGCAGCCTCTAGAAGCTGAGAACAATCCTGATTACCAGCCAACCAGAAAATGGGGACATCAGTCCTGCAGCCACAGGGAACTCAGTACTACCAACAACCTGAATGGGCTGGAAACAGATTCTCCCCTGGAGCCTCCAGAAAGGAACACAGTCCTGCCAAGGTCTTGATTTCAGCCTTGTGGGAGTTGGACAGAGAAAACCAGCCAAGCTCAATGGATTTCTGACCTACTGATTGGTGAGACAATAAAATTGTGTTGCTTGGAGCCACAAAGTTTGTGGTAGTTTGTTATGGCAGCAATAGAAAACGAATCCAGATATTCTGAAGAGAAAATAATAACCTAGAGATTGATGTGGGGGGGCAGAAAAAACAGAATGCAGCATAGAGAAAAGGAGATGGAAAATATGAAAGAAAGTTTAAAAAATATGGAGAGTGTGAGGCAGTCTAAGGTACTACCAGAAGGAGTTGCAGGAGGACAAAATAGAGAATAGGAGGGAGGAGGCAACTTTCAAAGAAGTCGTTACATAAGATTGTCCCAACTGATGAAAGATCCTAATCCTCAGATGCTGGAAATTTATTGAATTTCAAGCAGGATAAATGAAAAGAAATCCATCCCTAGACCTCTCATGGTTAAACCGCAGAGCAACAAAGAGAAAGAGATGCTAGTCAATTAGAAAACCCAGTTAGTTTACCACAAAGAAACAACAATTAGATTCACAACTACTCAACATCAACAATGGAAGCCAGGGCTTCCCTGGTGGTGCAGTGTTTGAGAACCCGCCTGCCAATGCAGGAGACACGGGTTCAAGTCCTGGTCCGGGAAGATCCCACATGCTGTGGAGCAACTAAGCCCATGCGCCACAACCACTGAGCCTGTGCTCTAGAGCCCGAGTGCCACAACTACTGAAGCCCACACACCTAGAGCCCGTGCTCCGCAACAAGAGAAGCCCCCACTCGCCGCAACTAGAGAAAGACCCAACGCAGCCAAAAATAAATAAACAAAAAAAAATTTTTTTTAAACCGTGTGAAACAAAAATAGTAATGTCTTGATGGTTAAAAAATCAAGATGGGGGGGGTGGTGTGATGAATTAGGAGATTGGGATTGACATATATACACTAATATGTATAAAATGGATAAATAATAAGAACCTGCTGTATAAAAAAATAAAATTCAAAAAAAATCAAGATAGAATACACATACAATGGAGTATTATTATAAGTACAAAGTGTAAGCACAATAATTATATTATTATAAGTACAATAAGTTGACTGGTTGCAACAGAGACAATATATAGCCAACAAAGCCTAAAATATTTACTATCTAGCCCTTTACAGTCAGTTAGCCATCTCCTGCCCTAAAGAACACACAGGTAACTGGAACACAATTTCATTTTCCCTTTATTACCCAAAAGTCACTTGATCTTACAAAGCCCCAACCTCATGAGGGAAATCAGTGTCAGAGCACTCAGACTACCTGCATGAACACAGAGGTATGTTCAGGAAAAATCCCACATAGAAATGAGGACTTCATCATCTACAGTGTTTTCCATCAATAATGTTTTACAAAATTTGAATATGGAAGCATCATGTTACTTAAAAGGAAACCAAATCTGCCACCCCGCACGCGGAAAATAATGTGTTGGTAAGGATGTGGAGAAATTGGAACCCTTGTGCAGTGTTGGTGAGAATGTAAAATGGTCCAGCCGCTGTGGGAAACAGTATGGAGGTTCCTCAAGTAATTAAATATAGAATTACTATATGCTCCAGTGATATAGAATTACCTTGGATCCAGTATATACCCCCAAAAATTGAAAGCAGAGATTCAAAGAGATACTTGTACATCCATGTTTATAGCAGTTTTGTTCACAATAGCCAAGAGATGGAAGCAACCCAAGTGTCTATGGACAGATGAATGGATAAGCAAAGTGTGAAATATATACACATATATATTTCATCCTTAGAAAGGAAGGAAATTCTGACACATGCTACAACATAGGTGACCTTGAGGATGTAATGCTGAGTGAAATAAGCCAGGCACAAAAGGAAAAATATTGTATAATTCTATTTATATGAGTTACCTAGAGGAGTCAAATTCATAGAGACATAAAGTAGGATGGTAGTTGCTAGAGGCTGGGGGAGGAGGGAATGGAGAGTTATTGTTTAATGAGTATAGAATTTCAGTTTTGCAAGATGAAAAGTGTCTGGAGATGGATGCTGGTGATGGTTGCACAGCAATGTGAATGTACCTAATGCCACTGAACTGTACACTTAAAAATGGTTAAAATGGTAAATTTTATGTCATATATGTTTTGCTATATATTTTTATGTCATGTATATTTATTTTTCTTACATTTTTTAAAAAAAATTATTTTTATTTTATTTTTTGGCTGCGTTGGGTCTTCGTTGCTGTGTGTGGGCTTTCTCTAGTTGTGGCGAGCGGGGGCTACTCTTTGTTGCGGTGCGCAGGCTTCTCATTGCGGTGGATTCTCATTGCGGTGGCTTCTCTTGTTGCAGAGCACAGGCTCTAGGCACGTGGGCTTCAGTAGTTGTGGCACGTGGGCTCAGTAGTTGTGGCTCGCAGGCTCTAGAGAGCAGGCTCAGTAGCTGTGGTGCACGGGCTTAGTTGCTCCGCGGCACGTGGGATCTTCCCGGAGCAGGGCTCGAACCCGTGTCCCCTGCACTGGCAGGAGGATTCTTAACCACTGGGCAACCAGGGAAGTCCCTGTCATGTATATTTAAAGGCATGAGAACAATAGCATATAAATCAGGAACAGGTGCTCAGCATTACAGTGTTCTACAGTCCTTGCATGGTCCAGGAGGAAGTTAAAGATGTTGTATAACTTTAGAAGTTAGCATTTATCATGTTGTAATTCCCATCTAACTGCTAACAGAATAGAAATATGGTGTACAACTTCAAAGTAGTAAAGGGGAAAAATTGGATTGAGGAAAAAAAGAAAAAATTTTATCCATAAAAAGGCAAGAAAAAAGAAAGGAAAACAGAAAAGTAGAACATATTAGAGCAAATTTGAATGTGGAGGGAAACAATCCAGACGAGAGCAGGAGAGGAAGCATTCGAGGAAGAAATGAGAAATAGGGAGGAAGGTGTGTGTGAAAAGGAAGGGAATGGGATCGGAGCACATGAGGATGAGGCAGGGGCTCCCAGGGTGGGGGGATGGTGAAGACGTGCACAGATGCTGGGTGGCTGTGGGCATGGTCCCCGGAAGATGAGGCGCTTCTGTCTGATGGCTTTTTAGAGTCACCAGTGAAGTGGAGGAAGCAAGGACATCTGCTGAGAGGGAGAGGGAGGGGGTCGGGGGGTATGAGAGAGTTCAGCAGTGCTGCCCAGAAAGGGCAGAAAGTACCACAAATGGCAAGAGAGAAAAACTCGCCCCTTCACAATTGTGTCTCGTTTCGTGGAAGTCTGCTTCTATCAATAGACTGTGGAGACACTTAGAACTACAGCTGAGCTGAGCCCACCTTGAAATGATAAAGCAGAAAATGCTTTATCCATTTCATTTTTGCTTCCATTTCATTTTTGCTTCATTATCCATCCAACCTTCCTGTTTTGCAAACATCCCTGTCAAATTAAATCACAGAATTATGAAGCTTGGTATCTTCGAGCTTGGAGGAAATTGGAGATCATTTTCACAGAGGAGAAAGTCCCAGAAATATTAATCAAATTTTCCTTTCCCAGACCTCTGTTTTATTAATTATTTAATTGAAGTATAGTTGATTTACAATGTTTCAGGTGTACAGCAAAGTGATTCAGTCATACATCTGTTTTATTAATTTTATTTAAAAAGAAGACTCTGGCAATACAAGATGATTGACAGCATTTCTGCAGGACTTTTTTTTATTGTGTTAAAACTTAAAATTTAATATTTTAACTATTTTTTTTTAAAGATGTGTTTATAATGTGAATGATATATCTAGTATAACATGCTGTGGTTTTTTGTTTTTGTTTTTTTAAAGAGAACGGTTGCTTGAGGATAAACAGCTAGTTTTTTGTTTTGTTTTGTTTGTTTATTTATTTATTTATTTATTTATTTATTTATTTTTGGCTGTGTTGGGTCTTCGTTTCTGTGCGAGGGCTTTCTCTAGTTGTGGCAAGCGGGGGCCACTCTTCATCGCGGTGCGCGGGCCTCTCACTATCACGGCCTCTCTTGTTGCGGAGCACAGGCTCCAGACGCACAGGCTCAGTAATTGTGGCTCACGGGCCCAGCTGTTCCGCGGCATGTGGGATCTTCCCAGACCAGGGCTCGAACCCGTGTCCCCTGCATTGGCAGGCAGATTCTCAACCACTGCACCACCAGGGAAGCCCCTATTTTAACTATTTTTAAGTGTACATTTCAGTGGCACAGATTACATTCACTTTGCTGTGTACCCATCGCTACTATCCACCTCTAGAAGGTTTTCATCTTCCCAAGTTAAAGCTCTGGACCCATTAAACGGGGTATCATTCTTTTTTTTTTTCTCCTTACATTGCCTTTATTTATTTATTTTTTTAATTGGGGTATAGTTGCTTTACAATGTTGTGTTAGTTTCTGCTGTACAGCGAAGTGAATCAGCTATATGTGTACATATATCCCCTCTTTTTTGGATTTTCTTCCCATTTAGTCACCACAGAACGCTGAGTAGAGTTCCCTGTGCTATATACAGCAGGTACTTACTAGTTATCTGTTTAGTAACTAGTAGTAGTAGTTACTAAACTACATATATAGTAGTGTATATATGTCACTACTATATAGTGTATATATAGTAGTGACATATATAGTAGTGTATATATGTTAATCCCAATCTCCCAGTTCATCCCACCCCCCCATTTACCCCTTGGTGTCCATACGTTTGTCCTCTACGTCTGTGTATCTATTTCTACTTTGCAAATAGGTTCATCTGTACCATTTCAGGGTATCATTCTTAACCCACGTACTGACTGACTCAACAGCATTCATATGCATAACAACGGGGTCTCAGCCCCCCTCAAAACATCTCCCAGCTGTTTTTGGAGAAGTTAAAGAGTGACTGTCAAGTGCTCATAAAGCAATTTGTTACCTTCACTTCCTCCCAGTGCCAGGCCTGCTTTTCCTTGGCCTCTTGGCTGGTGGAATGGCCCTGAAAGACACTTTCACTGATTGCCCATCTGTGGACCACCAACCTCCGAGCCCCAGTGCTTCCAGGACTTGGGATGTCAGAGCACTGTCGGATTCTGCGCAGAAGCCAGGGGGTGGGCTTCCTTTCCAACCTTCTCATCTGGAATACCACATAGCTCTGCTTGCACGCAGAGGCTCTGTTCTTGAAGAGTTCTTTCAACTTCCAGGCTTCATTCTCCCACCTAGCGTACTTCAAGTCCCCTGCATACACCTGAGTTTATAAACGGAAGCTGGTCCATCCTTTCCCTTCTCTTTTTGATTCCTGCTCCCTCTTCTTTCTACCTTCCTCAGAAAGCACAGTCTCTAACTGCATATCGGTTGAGGCAAAAGGATGTGCGCATGACTGTGTCTATGTCTGTGTGTTTGGGGGTGGGGGGAGGGTGGAAGTGGGAAGAGAGGCGAGCTGTCACATACCTTGGCAACAGCCCTGTCGCACATCAATCACCCTTGGACCAGTTGCACTTGGCTCTCAGAGCCCTATCTCCATCAGCAAGATAAAGTTTTCTAGTCAGTGCTCATCTTGAAGAGGTTCCTGTAGACAGAAAACTAAAAACAGTTATCAATTCCAATGTAGACAACATGGTTTTATTTTTCTATTGTTTCCTTCATTGTAAGGTTATATGATGCTGTCAGCACTGAGATTGCTTTCGATAACACTGTATTCTAATGCTAGAAAATGTCACATTTGTAAAAATTAAGAAAAATTATAGACTGTTGGAACTTGAATACACCTTTAGAGATCATCAGTGCAATCCCATATTTTAGACAGAGAAAATGTGGCCAGAGGATTTAGGTGTCTTTTTTTTTTTTAATATTCTTTAATTTTATTTATTTATTTATGGCTGTGTTGGGTCTCCGTTTCTGTGCGAGGGCTTTCTCTAGTTGTGGCAAGCGGGGGCCACTCTTCATCGCAGTGCGTGGGCCTCTCACTGTCGCGGCCTCTCTTGTTGCGGAGCACAGGCTCCAGACGCGCAGGCTCAGTAGTTGTGGCTCACGGGCCTAGTTGCTCCGCAGCATGTGGGATCTTCCCAGACCAGGGCTCGAACTTGTGTCCCCTGCATTGGCAGGCAGATTCTTAACCACTGCGCCACCAGGGAAACCCAATTTAGGTGTCTTTATGGAGGTCACACAGCTGGTGTTCTGACACCAAATTAAATGTTCTTTTCAGTACATCATGCTGCTATCTAAATTTCCAATCTTTTCTGTGAAAGCAGAGCTTCTCAACCACTTTTTTCATTATTATACCCCCAGGAGTCTTTTTTGGTCTTTTTCCCCCTAAACCTGTCCCTTCTCCATGAAATTAAAATACGAGAGAAAATCTGTAAATCTGTTTAGACACTGTGTGTGTATCTGTGCTTTACACATAAAAAGAGTACGATTTTTTTCACCCCTTCATTGAGAATGAATGTGTTAAAGCAATACAGAGTGGTGTAAAAGGCATAATTCTAAAACACCACCGAAAACGAACAAAAACTTTATGTTGGGGCACTTTGGGCTACCAGTAATAGAAATTTGACTAGAAGTCACTTAAACAAGGAAAATGTATAGCCCCACATAACAAGAAATCCAGAGGTAGGCAATTCAGGCTTGGTTAATCCTTTATTCTATTGTAAGTTTATATAATCTTTTAATTAATAGACATTTTTTGAGCAGTTTTAAGTTTACAGAAAAATTGAGCTGAAAGTACAGAGTGTTCCCATCTACTCCCTCACCTATTTCCCCTATTAATACTAGTTTCCCCTAATACGAACATCTTGCAATTGGTGTGGTATGTTTGTTACAATTGATGCACCAACATTAATACGTTATTAGTAACTAAAGTACATCATTTACATTAGGGTTCATACTTGGTACTGCAGTCTTTGGATCTTGACAGATGTGTATAATGACTTGTGTCCATCATTACAGAATAATACTGAATAGTTTCACTGACCTAAAAATACCCTGTGCTCCACCTATTTATTGCCTTCTCCCCCCAAATCCCTGTCAACCACTGATCTTTTTACTATCTCAATACTTTTGCCTTTTCCAGAATGTCATAGTCATATAGTATGTAGCTTTTCAGACTGGCTTCTTTCACTTAGTAACATGCTTTTATACTTTCTCCATGTCTTTTTTTTTTAATTAATTAATTAATTAATTAATTTATGGCTGTGTTGGGTCTTCGTTTCTGTGTGAGGGCTTTCTCCAGTTGCGGCGAGCGGGGGCCACTCTTCATCATGGTGCGCGGGCCTCTCACTATCGCGGCCTCTCTTGTTGCAGAGCACAGGCTCCAGACGCGCAGGCTCAGTAGTTGTGGCTCACGGGCCCAGCTGCTCTGCAGCATGTGGGATCTTCCCAGACCAGGGCTCGAACCCGTGTCCCCCGCACTGGCAGGCAGACTCTCAACCACTGCGCCACCAGGGAAGCCCTCTCCATGTCTTTTTATGCCTTGATAGCTCATTTCTTTTTTATCACTGAATAATATTCCACTATCTGAATGTACCATAATTTGTTTATTCATTCACCTTCTGAAGGATGTCTTGGTTGCTTCCAAGTTTTGGCAATTATGAATAAAACTGCTACAAACACTCATATGCAGGTTTTCATATGGACATAAGTTTTTAAATTATTGGGTAAATAGTAAACACTACTGCTGGATCCTATGGTAAGAGTATGTTTAGTTTTGTAAGAAACTCCAGCAGTCTTCCACAATGGCTGCACCATGTTGCATTCCCACCAGCAATGATGAGAGTTCCTGTTGCTCCACATCCTCAGCAGCATTTGGGTTGTCAGTGTTTTAGATGTTAGCCATTTTAACAGGTATGTAGTGGTATCTCATTATTGTTTTAATTTGCAATTCCCTAATGACAATATGATATAAAACATATTTTCATACACTTATTTGCCATCTGTATATCTGGTTTCTTAAGGTATCTGTTCAGATCTTATTGTTGAGTTTTAAGAGTTCTTTGTATATTTTGGATAATGGTCTCTTATGAGAGATCTCTTTTGGAAATATTTTCTCCCAGTGTGTGGCTTGACTTTTCATTCTTTTAATAGTAACTTTCACAGAACAGAAGGGTTTTTTTGTTGTTGTTGTTTTTTAAATTATTTTATTTATTTATTTTATTTTTGGCCGTGTTGAGTCTTCGTTGCTATAAGCGGGCTTTCTCTAGTTGGCGGCGAGCGGGGGCTACTCTTCATTGCGGTGTGCGGGCTTCTCGTTGCGGTGGCTTCTCCTGTTGCGGAGCACGGGCTCTAGGCGCGTGGGCTTCAGTAGTTGTGGTGCACAGGTTAGTTGCTCCGTGGCATGTGGGATCTTCCTGGACCACGGCTCGAACCCATGTCCCCTGCATTGGCAGGCAGATTCTCAACCACTGTGCCACCAGGGAAGCCCCAGAAGGTTTTTTTTTTTAATGTTAATGAAGTCCAACTTATTTCTTTAGAAAATTTTTTTTATTGAACTAGAGTTAATTTACAATATTGTGTTAGTTTCAGGTGTACAGCACAGTGATTCATATCTATATCTATATCTATATCTATATATATATTCTTTTTCAGATTCTTTTCCCTTATAGGTTATTACAAAGTATTGAATATAGTTCCCTGTGGTCTACAGTAGGTCCTGCTGGTTATCTGTTTTATATATAGTGATGTGTATATCTTAATCCCAAACTCCTAATTTATCCCTTTCTCCCTTCCCCTTTGGTAACCATGTTTGTTTTCTATGTTAACTTATTTCTTCCTTTCATAGATAACACTTCTGGTGTTGTATTTAAAACTCATCACCAAACCAAGGTAACCTTGATTTTTTCTGTGTTATCTTCCAGGAGTTTTTCATTTAGATCTGTGATACATTCTATTTTCTTTTTTGATTAATACTCTCCATAATTTCCCATTTTAATTATTGCATTGGTGGCTATTTTCCACTCACACTATAAATTGCGCTCTGAAAATTGTGTTCTTCTTACTTTCTATTCCACTATGTTTTTCTGCTTCCTTTCCATTGGTATTTCTTCTGCAATAATCCTTTTATAATGTCTATATGGTTTGGACTTGTACAGTCACTTCTTTAATCATGAGCATATTTTGCAATTAGTAAGTCAAAGATTTCTCATTTTAAAATGGGAAATAATTCAGACCCTAAATGAAACTAACTTCGTTTATACCTAACTCAATATGTATCACCCAACCCAAGTGAAACGGCACGGCTGAAAAGCTGCGAAGATTCATAAAGTATCCGTCAAATGGAACGTTCAAAGAAAGCATGGTGTTCTAAATGAGCTTGAGCTGGGATCGTGTGATTCATGAAGCTGCACTTGCCCTTTGCAGCCTAACACACATGGTGACAGGTGGAGAAACTACAAATAGCCTTGGCCTAAGAATGGAAAAAATGATAAGCTGGGGCCAAAGCTTTCAAAGTGACTGAATGCCAGGAATGCAAGGGGCAGACCTGAGGATACAGAAGAGGGTATTACAGGCCTCCCGAAGAACCTTTGAGTGCAGAAGACTTAGGCTGCATCCCTCTCCTGCTGGCTGCTTAGACTAGGGTAGAAAACTCCAAGACTCACTTCTGTGCCAGTGCTGAGATCCACAAGTACACACAGCGTGAATCACAAATACCAGCTTCTTCAAAACAGCCAAGGCCCCCGTCAGTTGTTGTCATGACACTGAACTGAGCCACTCTGAGCTGCACATTTGCTGGGCCCATGGGGCTCTGTTGGTTGGTGTTGGGTTGTTTTTTTTTTTTTTTTTTTTTTTTGGTGTTGGGTTTTGATGCTGGTGGAGAGTGGCTAGCCGCTTAGCTCACCTGTATCATGTTACCTGTAGGCCGAGCAGAGGACAGTGGGCAGGAGATTTAAGAACTCAGCGTTTTAATCCCAGCTCCACTCGTCGGCTCATTGAACACTTTTGGCATTTTGATTTCCTCATCTTTAAAACTGGGATATGAGCTGGCTTGACTGGGAAGGTGACCATGAGTGATGAACCGTAGACCATTTGGTGCTCTAAAAATTATTCAGCAGATGAGTAAAGAGTTAACCACGAACTCTAGGCCTCGCTCTGCTTCACCCTGCCCTGCATTTCCTCAGTACAAGATAGTTAGGCCACACGATCCCTAAGATTGCTTCCATTCCGAAATCCATCATTTTATTTTATTTTTACATGGTATTGTATTTTGTTTCATTTTATTATTTTTATTTTTTTATAGAAGTATAGTTGATGTACAATATTATACAGGTGTACAGCATAGTGATTTATAATTTTTAAAGGTTATGCTCCATTTACAGTTATTATAAAATATTGGCTATATTCCCTGTGTTGTACAATATACCCTCATAGCTTATTTATTTTATACATAATAGTTCGTACCTTTCAATCCCTTACCCCTACCTTGACCCTTCCCCCTTCCCTCTCCTCACTGGTAACCACTAGTTTGTTCTCTGTATCTGTGAGTCTGTTTCTTTTCTGTTATATTTGCTAGTTTGTTGTATATTTTGGATTCCACATAGAAGTGATATCACACAGTATTTGTCCCTCTCCGTCTGACTTACCGAGATCCATCATTTTAAACATCGAATTCCATCACGTGGCAGTGGTTCTCAAACTTGAACATGAGACAGAATCACCTGGAAGGTTGATTAAATCACAGACAGGAACCCAAGATGGGCATGTCCAACAAGTTCCTGGATGTCGCTGATGCCACTTTCTAGGGACCTCACCCCTGAGAACACTAGATTTCGGCAGTGGAGAAAACTGGTCCAAGGAGAGTTGGTGAATAAAGCCTCTTCATGGGCACACAACCTGGGCAGCACCCCAGGCTCCCCGCCTCCCCTCAGAAGCTCTAGTCCTTGGTTTAATGCTCTGCTCTCACCAACCACTGGAAATTTTAAATTTTCGAACAAGAGGCCTTGCATTTTCATTTTGCTTTGGGCCCCATACATTACATAGCCGGTCCTGTTCATAGTTTTGGTTTTACAAATAAACTTTGGGTAATGAACAAATGTCATTTGGAAAAGGCATCTTAAAAAACCACTAAGAACTTTTCAGCTGCTTCTACACCCCAAGAAACAGGCTTATTGAAAAATTGTTCTTCTAGTTACAGGCATTTTGCCAGTCTGCTAATCCACGTGCATAAGCGGGGAAGCCCTTGGCAAAATTAGGGCAAGGTGAGGTCCAGTCTTATCCTCCCCCTTCTTTTGCTCCTTCCTCTCCTCTGTACACCAGATGGGCTGGGCCTTCCTCACTGCCCCAGGCAGAAAAACTTTAACAGGTTGTAGCAGGAATGCCTACGTTTCAGAAGGTGAATACAGTTGATCTTTAAACAACATGTGTTTGAACTGCGTGGGTCACTTATACATGGACTTTTTTCAGTAGTAAATACTAAAGTACTACGTGGTCCAGACCCATGCTTGGTTGAATCCAAGGATTCAGGACCAGGGATACAGAGGAACCACAGACATGGAGGAACTGCCTATACGGAGGACCAACTATAAATTATACGTGGATTTTTCAACTGTAACGGAGGGTGGGCACCCCTCACTGTCTGTGTTGTTCAAGGGTAACTGTACTTACAGGGAGCAAGCAATATTATTATATAAATAGACATATTTTTTGAGGGTAAAGGACTTCACCCTTTGAATCATAACAGGCAAGCGCTGTCTGCCCAGCCTGTCTCTCAGACTGGGCTGCCGCATTATCTTACCCGTAAGAGGAGAGATCCTTTAGGGGCCTGACCTGAAAATAACCCAAGTGAGACCAACTACATGGCCAAGCCAACTGACTGGATCAAGGTTGGAGTAATAAAATGAAGACATCCGGGGCTTCCCTGGTGGCGCAGTGGTTGAGAATCCGCCTGCCAATGCAGGGGACATGGGTTTGAGCCCTGGTCTGGGAAGATCCCACATGCTGCGGAGCAACTAGGCCCATGAGCCACAACTACTGAGCCTGCGCGTCTGGAGCCTGTGCTCCGTAACAAGAGAGGCCACGACAGTGAGAGGCCCGCGCACCGCGACGAAGAGTGGCCCCCGCTTGCCGCAACTAGAGAAAGCCCTCGCACAGAAACAAAGACCCAACACAGCCAAAAATAAATAAATTAATTAATTAAAATGAAGACATCCACTTCCTTTTTTATGTCTACCCTGGAATACCTCTTGACTTGGGTTTTATTTATTTATTTTTTGGGGGAAGGGGAGGCAGGGGCTCAGAGCTAATAATAGCATTTGGGTTTTATATAGTCCTATTACTGTGCATGTCAACAGTGTAGGGAAGTGTAGAGCCAAAATCTGTTTCTTTTGCTTCTCTAGGGTAACTGGCATTTAACTGCTAGAAGCAGATAACCTACACAAGTTTTGGCAAGAGGACAAAAAGCATGGGAGATTGGAAGAGTCATTGCCTAAATTAAGATTTTCTTGGACTGACTGAGAAAGATTCTTGGTCTCAAGGTGGTAGGAAGAGGACAGGACACGCTCACTAAGAATGGAGTGATTCAGCCGGTGTTTTGAGTTACCAGGGTTAGTAAAGAGTTTCTGGGATGATAGAATGTTAGCAAACTAGAAATGAAAGGCACTAGTTAGCTTTCAGCAAACGTGGAGCAGCCCCTCTAAAAATACCAAGAAATTTAAGCGTCTTTTCCTCTGAAGGATCATGTACCCGCCACCCCACTTTTTGCATACAGGAGACTTTGTGCAATTTAGAAAAGGGATCCCCTTCTTAAGGACATTTTATAGCTTCTTGTCGTCATCACCATATAAATTTGTGGTGCCCTGAAGTGCGTGGCGCTCCTTGCAGTTGGGCCAGCACAACTTACCCAGACTTTAAACAAAGGCCATTTCTAAGGATCCAAAGTCGTGGGGATGTTAGACAGGTCTGTTAGCTATTATCTCCTTGCGGGTAACAGTACAGATCATTGTCAAGAATTAATACTTATTGCCTATTGACCTTGGTATGGCTGTGTGATAAGAACTCAAAAGAACATAGCATTGCTGTTAATCATCATTTCTTCGCTGGATGGTTGTACGATCATACCTGCTTCCTGGGGAGAGCAAATCCATTCCATACATACTGACCTTCCCAAAGAGCAGCTCTGGTCACATCACCTTCCCCATTCAAAACCTTCCTGTGGTTTCCATTGCTTTCCTAATTAACCATAACCCCTACCCAGGCCTGTAGGACTTTCCACACAGAAGGGTCCCAATTCACTCTAATTCACACACACCAAATAGAACTCAAGGTTTGCTGGATCTGCCCTTGATGCTTCCTCACTTTTTGCTTTTGCCCCTGCATTTCATTCTACACATCTTAAGTTCACTCAACAACATCCAGTTTGTCCTTCAGGGTGCAGATTAAGTACTAGAACCACCGTGAAATCTATTCTGATCATCTCCAATCAGATATAATTATTCACTCTGCCATTGAAAACTACCTCTCTTCTGACACCCATCTTTCTTTTTTTTTTTCCTTTTGAAGGAGAAATATTATAATAATTTTCCACAGTTAAGGAATTTTCATAGTCCAGACAAGTGCATAGGAACATTTAAATATCTCTTTTAGATTCAATTTTATGGTTTATAAACAAATCTTTTTTTTTCATATTCTTTTCCATTATGTTTTATCACAGGATATTGAACATGGTTCTCCATGCTATACAGTAGGACCTTGTTATTTATCCTTCCTATATACAATAGTTTGCATCTGCTAATCCCAAACTCCCAATGGTTTCCTCCCCGGCCCCTCCCCCCTTGGCAACTACAAATCTGTTCTCTATGTCCCTGAGTGTGTTTCTGTTTCGTAGATAAATTCATTTGTGCCATATTTTAGATTCCACATATAAGTGATATCATATGGTATTTGTCTTTCTCTTTTCGACTTACTTCATTTAGTATGATAATCTCTAGGTCCACCCAAGACACCCATCTTTCTTTATATGGTAGTACAGTAATCTGTGTTCTTGCCATATCTTACCAATCAAACTTTGCCAAAGATGAACAATTCTCCAAAGGGTGGAAACTATCTAGCTCTTCTTTGTCTCTCCAGGGGCCTAGAACAGTGTCTTGCCTTTGGTTGGTGGGTGATTTCACCAACTTCTTCAGGAGACAGGATACTCTTTGCAGAATCCCATGGTGCTTTCCGGGAAGACCATGATGTATCCATCCCATAATCAGACATTCAACAAACATTTATTGAGTGTCTGCACTGTGCTAGGCTCTGATACGTACTGATATATTCAAATCGTTCACCAAAACCAAGATAATTTGACTAAAAGAAAGGATAACTCTATTTAATAGATGCATATACAGTTGCAACAATCAATATGAACTTAAAAAAGGAAAACAGGAAATGCGTGAGTTTTTATTTATTTGCTATATTTGTATTCATTTTGTCTTTGGTCAACCCAAGTTCTTAAGTGTGAAGAAAAGTAGGGAAAAAAAATAATTTGAAGTTGAGAAAATCCTATCCATTAAATTATCGTTTTCTGAAAGTTAAGAAACAGTTACCATTCTTTGAATTTACCAGCAGGACACTTGAGTTCAGCATTGGAGCAACAGAGTTTTTGCAGGAGCATAGGTTGAGATCCACCTCAGAATGTGGGTCTTACATGATGTTTGTGGGGCACATAAGACATTTTCCAGAAGAAGGTGACCAAAAATAGAAGCCAGAATCAAAATTCAATCAAACCGAGTCACAAGAGGATTAACATTTATATCAGCATGCTGGTACCTGGGGTAAGATTTATCTTCCAAACCAACAAGATATTATTTAGGTTCCAGCAAAGAGTTGGCTTTTATTCTGGAGCACAGGGTTAATTGAACATACCACTCACCTCTGAAACTTTGTGCTTTTCAAAATGTATCTAAGCATACTGAACACTGAACACTACCATAACATTGCCTGTACCAAAAATATACGTACTCCAGGAGGGGAAATCTGGCCACAAGAGTCAATTCTGAATCCTCCCATCCTGTAACAGTTTTGTCTCCTCCAAGTCTGAACTGAGTGCAGTTCTCACATGAAGGGTTCTTAGACTCACACAGGTACCCAACTCAAAGGCAGCCCTCTGCACATGGAAGATAAAATGGCCTCCACCACTGCCAAATAGAGATTTCTCACAAATTGTGCTTATTGTCAAAAGGGCCATGCTAAATTCAGATCACAGCAATGTCTGCTATTTTCAGAGGAATTGAAACCAGACTCTAAATCCTCAAATCACATTGCTTGGGTGGATCACATCTTAACTGACTGCTTAGGGACTAAATATAATTTTAATTTCTTAATCCCTTTGATACCAATGATAATTGACATCCGAAAACACATCTTCCTTGTGCCAGTCATTATAATGATGTTTTAAAATATCAGAGAATTAATTGCTGTCTTATTGTGTCACCTGCTGATTTTACACTCTGCTTACATTCAGGCTCAAAGGGTTAGCTCAGGCTACTTGAAGAATATCAAGTTTGTTCCGGGTTGCCTCTGTGCCATCCTGCTTCTGCCCTTGTCTCCCCATCAGCTAAGCTGAAAGGAGAACAACCATATTTTGCATACAGCTTTTCAGGAGATGATTCTCTCATCCTAACATACTGCTGGACTTGAAAGGAAAATTACAATTCTGTATTTCTATGTGAAAGAACCGCTAATGAATGCTTTTGTTTTGTTTTCAAAAACAAACATCAGAAATCTGGCTGTGACATGGAGAAAGGAAAGGAGAGTGGAAAAAGAAGCCAGATAAAATGCAGCGTGAAGGATGCTTCTGCACCATGTTCACCATCCACAATCACTTATTCATAGAGTGACCAGAATATTTGTTGTCCAAACTGGGATACATCTGAAAGTGAAAGGGGAGGCTGTTAATGGTTATGGTAGGGACAAGTACCCTACTGATGGAACGTTCCTTGCATGCAGGGATTGTGTTACATGTTGGGATTTACAAAGAGGACACAGTGTATTCTCTTCCGTACAAGGCTAAAATTTAGTTGGGGAGAGAAGATATTTACAAAAAATAAGCACACCATGAGGCAGCTAAATCAGGTACATTGACCATAAGAAAGTGATTATTAAAAGCTGAGAAATTTTTTGTTGAAGACACTTTTATTCGTTTATTAGATTTCATATCTTACAATTGTTATTTAGACTTTTTAAAACCCCTACATTTTTTATAGCAGTGAAACAACATAGAAGCAAACATCAAGGCGCCTTAAGAAAATATAAGGCAGAAAAGGAAGTGTTCAGCATGCAGAATGTGAGTGGAACCGGAAAGGGGATGCTGGCTCACCAGCCGTCCCGTGCTACTGAGATACCCACCGAAGATCACAATGTGGGACAAGAGTGATAATAACATGTGATTAGGTGCCTCTATTTCCGGCATTATTTTCACACGTCGTTTTTCAGGATGATTGCCTCTGGTCTTTGAAGTGGCCGTATTCCCTGCTCCTCCCCTTTACAGGGGGGCCGGGCCCCGGAGGTCCTATGGGGGCTGTTAGGTCCCCAGCACCACGAGCAAGAGGCTTTCACCGAGATTGATGGAAGATGGAGGAGAGCATGAAGGTAGAAGGACCCTGAATGCCATATGCTGAGAAGAGTTGAGAGCTGAGATGAACACCCAATGAGAGAAGCCATAATCAGAGACGAAGGGCTCGGCTTGTGGAACCAGAGTCCTGGGTCCCAGCAAAGCAGCCAAAGCTCATCCAGGGAGACACTGGTCTCGGCAGTTTGGGTCTCTGGGTAGCACTTCACAGGAAGGGCACCATTGCAGGGTGCTGGGGTTTGGCAGGTGCAGGCAAAGGGGAGAATGGCTCTCGCGCCCTTTCCCTGGCTCTCCCCGCACTCTGTCTCTGGCGCCCCAGCGGCTCTGCTCTTGCCAGAGATGCGGGGACAGCTCTCCCACCTTCTGCCCAGCCACTGATCTGTCAGGAGCTCTCAACACACACACACACACTCATGCCAGAGTACACGTTTTCCTTTTGTGTGTGGTTTTATGTTTTAGGCACGGAATAATCTCTAAGTATATGTAAGGGGGAAAAATGAATAAAACATTTTCCTCAAGGCAACCAAAATTCGCAGCACCGCCTGCCACAGGACATTTCGAGCTTTTAGGTAACTGTATCCATTAGCCATGCTTTGCATGCTAAGAACAGGAAGTCATACTAAAACTTAAATAGCGTTTCTTTTTCTGAGGTGACAAAAAGAATGAGGAGACTCCGCAGGGATGCCATCTAGGCCAGTTTTCCCATGCTGTCATCCAAAAGGCCACGTGTGTGGCCCCTCACCGTTGCAATACAGCTGCCTCAGCCCAGGCATTCCAGGCAAGAGGGAGAAGACAGGGTCATGTCAGCATGTCCTTGTCTCCTACCTGGACCTTTTGGGAGGAAGCAGAAGCTTTCTCAGAAACAACTCTCACCTACTTTTAGGTCTCACTGGTGAGAACTCAGACGCATGGCCACTGGATGCAAGGTAAGCCAGGAAAGCAAATATCTGTTTCCTGTTTGTTTGTTTTCCCCACTTTCTATAGTGGAACCATAAAGAGCTTTTATTTATGTGGCTTATATCTCTCAATATTTACCATAGCAGGTATAAAAACTGAGAAATTCTGTGGTATGTACTTACACTGGAATATGATTCAGCCGTAAAAAGGAATGAAATTCTGATGCAACACAGATGAATCTTGAAAACGTTAAGTGATGGAAGCCAGACAGAAAACGACAAATACTGTATGATTCCACTTACATGAGGTACCTGGTATAGTCACATTCATGGAAACAAAGTTGAATAGCGGTTACCAGGCACCGGGAGAAAGGGATATTGGCAAGTTATTGTTTCATGGGGACAGAGTTTATTTTGCGATGATGAAAAAGTTCTGAATATTGATAGTGGTGATGGTTGTACAATAATATGAATGCACTTAATGCCACTGAACTTGCACACTTAAAACAGTTAAAATGTTAAATTGTGATGTATATTTTATCACAATAATAATTTTAAAAAGAAAAATCAAATTTTAAGAATATTTCTTAATTCATTTTAGAATAACAATAACAAACCCATAATATAGGTTTCACACAAAGAATATATTTTTATGAAACACAACTTTTTTTTAATGACTTTTTTTCTTTTAATTAATTAATTAATTTGTTTTTATTTTTGGCTGTGTTGGGTCTTTGTTGCTGTGCGCGGGTTTTCTCTAGTTGCGGCGAGCTGGGGCTACTCTTCGTTGTGGTGCGCGGGCTTCTCATTGCAGTGGCTTTTCTTGTTGTGGAGCGCGGGCTCTAGGCGCGCGGGCTTCAGTAGTTGTGGCACACAAGCTCAGTAGTTGTGGCTCGCAGGCTCTAGAGCGCAGGCTCAGTAGTTGTGGCGCACGGGCTTAGTTGCTCTGTGGCATGTGGTATCTTCACAGGCCAGGGCTTGAACCCGTGTCCCCTGCACTGGCAGGCGGATTCTTAACCACTGTGCCACCAGGGAAACCCCATAACTCTATTTTCCAAAAAAAAAAAAAAAATGGGTAGGTACAGTAGCATTGTTTTGCCTTTTTTGCACATCTCTTTATTATGTATCTTAATAGAAGACAGCTGGATTCTCCTATCGGCTCCTGCAATGTTTCATTATCACATGTCATATAACATCAGGAAAATGTGACTGTATGCTCGTGAAAGGATGGGAGTGGCAAAGGCAAGTACTGTCTTCGTGTTGGAAGAAATAGTTCCAGCTTCGTAGACCCCCTGAAAGGGTCCCAGGACCACTTTGAGAACCAGTGCAGCATAGATGTGGTCTTTAGTTGGGAAGTCCTGTGTTAGCCATTGAGGGGTGTCTGCCATGGTCTCATTTTCCAATTTGGGGCTTTGCCTTTTATTTGCATAACTAAATGGTCAATTCAAGTGTTAGCCTCAGAACCAAGGAACAGTCTTCCCCACGATTATGTGCAGCTCTTCACGGCTTACCAAACAGAAAACGACTGGCAGTTTTGTAAATACAGACTCATTTTGGTTTCCCTAATATGCATTTGGATTCAGAAAGTCATAGGGTCTTTTCAGTCACGGGTCAAATAAATGTTGCCTGTGCTTTCCTTCTTCCCAGCATCTCTGCAAGAAGGAAGCTTCCCTCCCAAGCTCGTGGCATGAGAGAAGGATATGGAGCAGGAAGATGTGTCTGAGATGGGACAGTAGAAGGACGCATCTGCCTCCACCGTCAGCCCTTTGCTCCAGGCTGTGCAACCATCCCTGTTCTGCAGGTTTTATGGAAGACGTGATTGATGACATCCAAATTTACATTTGAAATCTTCGGCAGCTCCAAGGAACAAACCTAAGACATTCAGTCAACTGTTGTCAATATTGAATTATACCCACCTCATTCTCTGTATGCTATTCAGCCTCCTTAGCTATGCTCTCCTAAGTGTGAGAAAGTTCACAGGGCAGCATTGGGGGAGGGAGGCTTAGGTCATCTTCCCTAAGTGCTTCAGAAGTGAACTCCAAAATGTCAGGAGCATTGTGGGCAAATTGCAGAAAAAGCTAGAGAGGCCCTCCACCAGCATCCAAGATCTATGCCAGTGGTTTTCTGAAGAGGCATTGGGGTTTGCAGGTGGGATACAGAGTCACCTGGGGAACTTTCTCAAAGTACACGTGCTGGTTCCTTCCCCCAACCCCCCTGGAGATGGATCTTGTCTCACCACCAGCCCGGTTGAAAATCACTGATACGGGTTGTTAGGAAAGAGCTTCATTAAATTTAAATTTAGCATGTGAGGCTGTGGATAACCCCATCTCTGTTTCTGAGAAACAACTGTTTACTATTCTAGCACTCTGGAAACCTGGCAACCAGCTAAGGGAGTGCTGGCAGCCCTGAGCTCCTGAAGCTTCTGTGCA
This sequence comes from Balaenoptera ricei, assembly GCF_028023285.1. NCBI lineage: Eukaryota > Metazoa > Chordata > Mammalia > Artiodactyla > Balaenopteridae > Balaenoptera > Balaenoptera ricei. The sequence goes on along the minus strand of NC_082654.1, from coordinate 112,003,238 downwards.
GCTGCTCTGTAAGGGACCCCTGCCCTGAGAGCTCCCACCTGCCCAGCGTGGTGTTCAAGTTAGGAGGGGTACAAGACCGAGAACTTTGCAGGACCCAGAAGGGCAGCCGGGACCTATTTTCGATGATCCTGAGGATTATTAAGAAAGGAAATTCCACAAAGTCCATGTAACTCTCAGAAAGTATTTTGTTACATCGCTTGCTTTCTTTGTCCCTCCGATTTTATTTCTGGATTTCCCTCTTTACGTTTCTGCGTCTGGAACTGAATAGCAATGAAATGAAAGTGATTGTCCTAAAGAGATATTCCCGGGGGCTTCCCTGGTGGCGCAGTGGTTGAGAATCTGCCTGCTAATGCAGGGGACACGGGTTCGAGCCCTGGTCTGGGAAGATCCCACATGCCGTGGAGCAACTAGGCCCGTGAGCCACAATTACTGAGCCTGCGCGTCTGGAGCCTGTGCTCCGCAACAAGAGAGGCCACGACAGTGAGAGGCCCGCGCACCGCGATTAAGAGTGGCCCCTGCTCGCCGCAACTAGAGAAAGCCCTCGCACAGAAACGAAGACCCAACACAGCCAAAAATTTAAAAAAAAAAAAAAAAAAAAGAGATATTCCTGGGTGGAAAAATAGGTTACTAAAAATCCCTGCCACTACCCATGGGATGGTAATCTTGATGGAATTGCAGGAGTATTTGAAGGACAATTGGAGCCCTGGCTACTCAGAGGGGGACTTTTTATCCTACTGTCTCTTATTGTAGGGAAAAGGTGATGTGGGTTACAGCTACCTAGGTATTTGGACTGAATTTGTTGCTGAACACTGAGAAATTGCCTTGCTCACACTTTCTCTTTGTATTTTTATTTTTTTTGAAGTATAGTTGATTTACAATGTTGTGTTAGTTTCAGGTGTACAGCACAGTGATTCAGTTATATATATATCTTATAACTATATACTTCCATTATAGTTTATTACAAGATGTTGAATATAGTTCCCTGTGCTATACAGTAGGACCTTGTTGTTTATCTGTTTTATATTTAGTAGTGTATATCTGCTAATCCCACTCTCCTAATTTATCCCTCCCCCCTCTACCCCTTTGGTAACCGTAAGTTTGTTCTCTATGTCTCACACTTTCTTTTTGAAAAGTTTGCTGCAGGCAAAGCCTTCAGCTCAGATGCCCGTCTTCTAAATCACACACACGGTACATGACACAGGGTGTTGGAGTGGGGGCACTGGACAGTAGACGCAAAACAGTCCTGGTATCTCTACAAGTGACGTGATAGACACACCGCGTGATCCCTACAGCTAAAATGGGACTCCAGGCGCTGGAAGGAATGGAAAGTGATGACGCGGGACTCCTGAACGGTATCCTAACCTCAGAGGATGTTCACAGCCAGTGCTATACAAGCTGAATGGACTGGAGCCCAGTGCGTATGATGCCATCGTGGACAGAGAATGTAATGACGTCACCTGTTGTTCCCTGCTTCAAGTGTCCTGTCTAACGAACCTACTCGTTAAGGAGAAAATAAAGCTTTAGTTCATCACCATTTGATGTTGGAAATGCACTCTGGAAGAGGATAGAGTTTACTCACTTAAAGGGTATGTTTTAGCCACACTTGTCCAAACCCATCTTTTCTGTGGTCATCTTTACCATTTTTGTCCAGCAGACCACACAGCAGGCAACAAACACCTAATTAGTCCTAACTATGGTCAAGGCACTGTCTTAAAAATCAGACAAATATACAAAGATAAAACAGACATGGAACCTGCCCTAAAGAGGATCACAAGCCAGCAGGAGAGGACATATGCATAAAGTGTTATTCTGCATGTACACATATAAGTATATACTTATATATCTGACATCTCAGAGTAGTGGCCACAGCACCTTCCATCAAGTAGGTTGTACACAAACGAATGAATCATATACATGTGAGCAGGGCTATTTTAATTGAGGGTGCACAGAAATAACGCTTCTAGAAAAATTTTCCCCAAGAATTCTGGAAGCCAGGGCAAGATTCCAGAACCTTCTTTTTAATAGATATTAGTTGCTGATATAACAAAACAAACCATGAAATATAATGCTCAAAAAATTAATAAACCCTATTTATAAGCTTATGTATATTCCTTATATAATTGAATGGATGATATCTTTTATTTTTGAGGTTTTTTCTTTCTCCATCTATCTTTTTTTTTTTTAAAGTTACCTTACTTTAAATTATTAGCACCTTTAATTATTGTTTGTTTATTTATTTGTTTGGCTGTGTTGGGTCTTCGTTTCTGTGCGAGGGCTTCCTCTAGTTGTGGCGAGCGGGGGGCCACTCTTCATCGCGGTGCGCGGGCCTCTCACTATCATGGCCTCTCTTGTTGCGGAGCACAGGCTCCAGATGCGCAGGCTCAGCAGTTGTGGCTCACGGGCCCATTTGCTCCGCGGCATGTGGGATCTTCCCAGACCAGGGCTCAAACCCGTGTCCCCCGCATTAGCAGGCAGACTCCCAACCACTGCGCCACCAGGGAAGCCCCATCTGTCTTTTTTTAACCATTTTTTAAATTGAAGTATAGTTAATTTACAATGTTATGTTAGTTTCAGGTGTACAGCAAAGTGATTCAGTGATTCATATATATATATATATATATGAATATATATATATGTATATGTTCAGCTTTAATGTTTCAATTCTATGAAAAAGTACTGGTATTGTATAACCACATAGTTCTTATACTTTGACTTTAAAATATATATACGTATTATTTTTATCTAAATACCATTCATTTATGAGGTTTCAATAATTAAACTGACTCCATTAAAATTTAAGTTTAAACAGTTACTTCTAATAGTAATGGAATGAGGTCTTGGTGGAGAAGGCAACTTTTGCGACTTTTGTGCTGTTTTAGGAAAAAGTGCCTAGAAGTGGAACTAGTCTAGGAGTTTGGTGAAAAGGCTTAAAAGCAAATTTGTAATATGTCTTCTAAGCTTCTTAATTAAAAAAAAAAAAAGCAATCTGACCAGCAAATGACTAGCATACTTTTCTCTAATTTACACCCTCTTGGTCCTGCCATAGGGGAGCAATTCTTTCCACTGAAGGCCAATACCAGTCCTGTGGGAGTCCATCAAGCAGTTCTTGGCAAGAACCTCAGAAGCCACTGCAGTAGAACCACAGAGCCAGGTCATGTGCCTTCCCATCTGCTAGGTGGCTCCGGCCCTCGGCTGCCGGTCCCTGATGGCATGACATTAATCTATGCTGCCCCTTGTACCTGCCCCTTTCCCTTCCACCCACCCCCCCAACTGGGTGATTCCAGAGATTCCCTCTCCCTCACTTCATAACTCTGGAGGTGTGCGTGCATGCGCGTGCACACACACACACGCTTTGCCTCTCTTTGCCCAGTTCCTTTGCCATTGCAGAATCATCGCTGCATCACACCATGTCTGAGGTTAGCCATGTCTCCCACGTGACAACCCCGCCCCCAACTCCTCTCCTGGTTCTACTGTGAGTATCTGTTGGAAATAGGACCGGACTTCCCTGGTGACGCAGTGATTAAGAATCCGCCTGCCAATGCAGCGGACACGGGTTCGAGCCCTGGTCCAGGAAGATCCCATATGCCGTGGAGCAGCTAAGCCCGTGCGCCACAACTACTGAGCCTGCGCTCTAGAGCCTGCGAGCCACAACTACTGAAGCCCACGCGCCTAGAGCCCGTGCTCTGCAACAAGAGAAGCCACCGCAATGAGAAGCCCGCGCACTGCAACGAAGAGTAGCCCCCGCTCGCCGCAACTAGAGAAAAGACCGCGCGCAGCAACAAAGACCCAACACAGCCAAAAATAGATAGATAGATAGATAGATAGATAGATAAAAATAGAAAATAGGACCTTTGGTGGAGGAAAGGGGGGGAGAGATTCCCTCTCCACCTCCTCCTCCTTACCCCACTCCGTCTGTTCCTCTCTTCCCAACACTAGTCCCTGGTATTGAATGTGGAAAGGAAAGGCTCTCACCCACGTCCTGCCACTGCACCTCCCTCTCCTCCCCACCACCTCGTGCCTGCCACGTGTCCATGGTGAGGAGAATGAGAGGAAGATGGGAAAAGATTGACCCCAGGAGGTTGGGGCACAGTGCTATCCCTCACGGCCCCTGACCCCCTGGGCCACACCATTACTCAGCACCCACAGGGCCCTCTGCCCACCACCCTTGTCCAGTCTGCCCCCAGCCTTTCTCTGCTCCCACATCTCCTGCCATAGTCCCTTCCTCCTTAGGGTCCCCAATCCTTGTTCCCCACTTCTTCCCAGCCTCCGAGGCTCAGTAACTTCTGCCCTGGGCCATGAGATCCTTGCTAGTGGTGTACACCTGGGAGGTTCTTAATCCATTTCTAGGACTGCAGTGGAGGAAATGTAAGTTCCTGACATTCAGAATTAGGTCTCTGTCAAAGTGGGGTTTGCTCTCATTTCCCCAATGCCTGCAGGACAAAGTACAGATTTCATTATGATTCACGGACCTTTTATAACCTAGTTCTGCTCCTCACTCCAGCCATAACTGATGCCCTCCCTCCTTCCTGCACCCTCCCAGCATCAAGCCAAGTGGTATCACTTGTATTTTCATTCACACTCTTTCTTTTGCATGGAATGTTGCCCTTCACCTCCTTACCATTTGCTACTTGTTCTTCAAGGAGCAACTAAAATGTCCTGTCTGTTGTTCTCCATGACCTGCTTCTCCAGACAGAATTCATTGCTCCCTAACCTGAATTTCCACCCTTCTTGTGTACACTTCTATTAGAGTGTTTATCACATTATGTTAAAATTTTTGTTTACGTTCTGCCCTTCTCCAGACACCCTATGCAACCAGGGGGGGTGTTTGGAAGGTCAAGGAACATATCTGATCCATCTTCAACTCCCAATGAACTATTGTGTGATAATGTGTGTTTGATGAACAGTCAAATATATGATACACTTATTAATAGTTCGACAGGGATTTCCCTAGTGGTCCAGTGGTAAAGAATGTGCCTTACAATGCAGGGGATGCGGGTTTGATCCCTGGTCAGGGAACTAAGATCCCATCTGCCGTGGGGCAACTAAGCCCATGCGCCACACACTGAACTTGCGCACCACAACTACTGAGCTCGTGTGCCTCAACTAGAGAGCCTGCGTGCTGCAAACTACAGAGCCCACGCACCCTGGAGCCTGCATGCCACAACTAGAGAGAGAAAACCTGCACGCCACAACTAGAGAGAAGCCCACACGCTGCAATGAGAGATCCAACATACCTCAACAAAGATCCTGTGTGCCACAACTAAGACCCGATGCAGCCAAAAATAAATAAAATAAATAAATAATAAATCTTAAAAAAAAAAAAGTTCGACAATGTAGGTGTATTGTAGATTATTCATTAGATTAAAATTTACACCTACCACATGCTGGGAACTATTCCAAACATCAGAGAAACAGCCATAAAAGTGACAAGTAAGCTGCCCATCGTCGTCGTCATCACGTGGGGGGAGATGGGCAAAGAAACAAGTAAACAAACAAATAGAATCATTTCAGAGAGACTTCAGTTCTGTGAATGAAACACTACAGGGTGATGTGGTGGAGTGGCCAGGAGGCATACTTTACAACTGGGTGGTCAGGGAAGGCCATGCTGAGGAAATATTAGTGACATTTTCTCTGAGATGAATGATAAGAAGGAAACGGCAAAGGTCTGGGTGGCACAACATTTCAGACAGGCAACAGCAGTTACACAGCCCAAGGTAGGAATGAGTGTGTCATGTCTGAGAAACTGAAAACTTAGTGCTGTTGGAGAAAAATGAGAGGGAGTGCCTCTCAGTGCCTGGACTGAGTTACATCCTCCCAAGATTCCTATGTTGAGGCCCTAACTCTCTTTATGATGGTATCTGGAGGTGGAGTCTTTGGGAGGTAATTAGGGTTAGATGAGGTCATGAGGGTGGGGCCCTCGTGATGGCATCAGTGCCCTCATAAGAAGAGACAGCAGAGAGCTCATGTGTTTTATCTCTCTGTCATGTGAGGACACAGCGAGAAGGTGGCCGTCTGCAAGCCAGGAAGCATCCTCACCGGAAACTGAACCTTGACCTTGAACTTCCAGCCTCCGCAACTGTGAGAAAATTAATTTCTGTTGTTTAAGCCTCCCAGTCTGTGGTATTTTGTTATAGCAGCCCCGGCTAACTAGCACAGGGAGTAATACCAGAGGAAGTAAGAACAGCAGGCAGATCTTTTAGGACCTTGTGCACTGGGGTAAGGAATATGAAAATGTCATACCATCTGTGTGCTGCCTAGGGCTAGGTATTTCAGCCATCTCTTTCTGCACGAAAACCACCTGAACCCTTAGTGTCTTGAAGCAAACACCACCATTTATTTGCTCCCGGTTTTGCAATCTAGGCAGGGCTCCGTGGGGATGACTTGGCTCTGTTCCATGAGATATTGGCTGAGGTCCCACATGCAGTTGTGCTCAGCTGGGGGCTCCCCTGGGGCTGGAACCACAAAGAAGTCTTCCTTAACTGTGTGTTAGGGACCGCACACTGCAGCCAATGAAGCTGGATGGCTGGGGACTGGCTGGGCCTTTTGCTCTCCATGTGGTTTCTCATCATTTAGTGGTTATCTAGAACTCCTTTTTAGGCAACTGGATCCAAAGAGGGTGAAAGCAGAAGCCACAGTGCCTTTTTAAGTGCTGAGACAGGAAGTCCCAGAATGTCATTTCCTCCACATCTGCCAATATTCAAAGGGGATGGAGATGCTGAAAATAAGAAATAGTTTTCTTTTCCAACCCAACAAATTGAGAAATGTCTCCTCTAACTTTTGCTTGAAAAGAGGACAGGTGTTTTTTGTTTGTTTGGTTGGGTTTTTGGCCATGCTGTGTGGCATGTGGTATCTTAGTTCCCCAACCAGGAATCGAACCCACACCCCCTGTCGTGGAAGCTCAGAGTCTTAACCACTGGACCACCAGGGAAGTGGTTCTCTCTCTTTTGTTTTTTAAGTGGTTAAGATAGTCAATTTTATGTTATATGTTTTTTACCACAAGGAAAAAAGTGATACAGCTTCTGCCTGGTTCTCTTGGGATCCTTACCCATGCTGTGAGGAAGCCCAGACCAGCCCTGGCAGAGGGACCACATGGAGAGATCTCCCCAGGTATGGGGTCCAGCCCCACTGAGGTCCCAGCCGCCAACCAGCATCAACCACCAGGGTGTGAGTTAAGGCAACAGCAAGTCCCCCCTGCCTTCCAGGCTTCCCAGCCCTAACATGCTGGAGCAGAGACTAGCCAATTCCCTTATTAACTATAGACACCATGCTGTACATTGCATCCCCAGGGCTTACTTATTTTATAACTGGAAGTTTGTACCTCTTGACTCCCTTCACCCATTTCTCCCATCCTCCCACCTTCCCACCCCCATCTCTGGCAACCACCAATCTATCTATGAGTTCAGTTGTTTGTTTGTTTTTAGATTCCACATATAAGCAAGATCATATAGTATTTGTCTTCTCTGTCTGACTTATTTCACTTAGCATAATGCCCTTAGAATCCATCCATGCTGTTGCAAATGGCAAGATTTCCTTCTCTTTTTATGGCTGAGTAATATTGCATAATATTTTTATGAGTAATAAAATATAAATATATAAAATATACTTTACACCATAATATATAGCACATTTTTCTTTATCCATTTATCCATTAATGGACTTTTAGGTTGTTTCCTTATCTTGGCTGGTGTAAATCATGCTGCAATGAACATTGGGGTGCATGTATCTTTTCAAGTTAAGGTTTTTGTTTTCTTTGGATAAATACCCAGAAGCGGATTTGCTGGACCATTTGGTAGTTCTATTTTTAATTTTTTGAGGAATGTCTATACTGTTTTGCATAGTGGCTGCACCAATTTACATTCCCATTGACAGCGCACAAGGGTTCCATTTTCTCCACATCCTTGCCAACACTTGTTAGTTCTTGTCTTTTTTACAATAGCCATTCTAACTGGTGTAATGTGATAGCTCATTGTGGTTTTGATTTTCATTTTCCTGATGCTTAGTGATGCTGAGCACCTTTTCTTTCTTTTTTTTTTTCTTTTTTTAAATTTATTTTTTATTAAAGTAGAGTTGAATCACGCTGTTGTGTTAATTACTGCTGTACAGCACAGTGACTCAGTTATGCATATACATACATTCTTTTTCATATTCTTTTCCATTATGGTTTATCACAGGATATTGAATATAGGTCCCTGTGCTCTACAGTAGGACCTTGTTGTTCATCCATTCTATATATATATACCAGTTAGCATCTGCTAACCCCAAACTCCCAATTATTTCCTCCCCCACCCTCTCCCCCTTGGGAGAGTCTATTCTCTATGTTCCTGATTCTGTTTCTGTTTCATAGATAGGTTCATTTGTGTCATATTTTATGTTCCACATGTAAGTGATATCATATGTTATTTGTCTTTCTCTTTCTGACTCTGAGCACATTTTCATATACCTGTTGGCCATTTGTATGTCTTCTGTGGGAAAATGTCTATTTAGATCCTCTGCCCATTTTTAAGTTGGACTGGTTTTTTTTTTTTACTACTGAGTTGTGTGAGTTCTTTATCTACTTTGGATGTTAACCCCTTATCAGATATATACTTCGCAAATATTTTCTCCCATTTGGTAGGCTGCTTTTTCATTTTGTTGATGGATTCCTTTGCTGTGCAGAAATTTTTTAGTTTGATATAGTCCCACTTATTTATTTTTGCTTTTGTCACCTTTGCTTTTGGTGTCAAATCCAAAAAATCATCGCCAAGGCTGATGTCAAGGATCTTACTGACTATGTTTTCTTCTAGGAATTTTATAGTTTCAGACCTTATGTCCAAGTCTTTAAACCATTTTGAGTTACTTTTTGTGTGTGGTGTAAGAGAGTGGTCCAGTTTTATTCTTCTGTGTGTAGCTGTACAGTTTTCCCAAGACCACTTATTGAAGAGACTGCCCCTTCCCTATTGTATGTTCTTGTCTCTTTTGTCATAAATTAATTGATAATACATGTGTAGATTTATTTCTGGGTTGTCAATTCTGTTCCACTGATCTATGTATCTGTTTTTATTCCAATACCATTCTATTTCCAGTCTTCCCCGTGTTAGCCATTCTGGTGGATGTGTAGTAAAATCTCACCGTGGCTTTAGTTTGACTGTTTATAATCGATGCTAAGAACATATCCATATATTTATTACACATTTAGAGACTGTCTTTTTTGAAATGACTGTTAAAGACTTCTGCCCATTTTTCTATTGGGTTGTTTATCTTTTCTTTTTGATTTGAAGCCATTCCCTAAATATTCTGCATATGAGCCATTTGTCAGATACACATATGGCAAATGTTTTCTCTCTAATCTTTGGCCTGCCTTTGCACTATCTTAGTGGTGATTTTAGATAAACTTGTCTTTTAAGTATCGCTACTCCTAGATGGCCAGTTGCTAAACTCGACTTCCCAGTGGGGTCCCCCCACTTCTCTGGGTTCTCTTTAACCTAACTGCTGCCTGTGCCATTGCCTTCAGGACAATGTCTCCTGCCGGCTGCGTTGAACACCCTCTGCGTGCAGTGCACCTGTTCCTGTCCTTTCGGGGCCTGCCCCATCCCAGTGGGCAGATCTGGTTCCAAGTTCTGGTATTTTCCAGTCTGCTCAGACTCCCTGCAGTTAACTAGCTGTGTCCAATCGTGTTCTGAAAATAAGTTCAGGATGTCCAAACAATTGACTTATAAATGAACTTTGGAACCCATGACTTTGTCCATTGGGGAAGCCCTAGATATTCTATTTCCTTCTGCCTTAGTCACTTAGGATCAAGTATCAATACTTCTAGCCAAAAGGAACTGAAATATTAAAACCATAATTGTGGATAATCAAGACACCCCTGCAACTTAGTACCATCCTACCAATCTATGGGAGAAGTTACGCTATGAGAAAATGAAACTTTTAAGCCAAGTTGAGAAATTCAACAAGTAATGATTGACATGTGTCAGTCACTGTTCCAAACTCTACAGAATTAACAAAAGAAAAAAAACCAGACACCAATCCATGCATACATGACACATATTTTAGATGGAGCGACAGATAGCAAACAAGCTAAATAAGTAAAACATTTAGCATGTTAGGTAATAAGTGCTAAGGGGAGGTAGGCGTGTCATGACAGAGGAGTTGGGTTGATAGTTTTAGATGGAATTTCCAGGTAAGGGCTCACCAAAAGAGTGAAATTTGAGCAAAGACCTGAAAAAAAGAGAAAGAGCCATGGAGATATCTGGGGGAAGAACACTTAAGGCAGAGGAAACAGCAAGTGCAGAGGCCCTGAGGTGGAAGTGTGTCTCTTGCGTTGGAAAAGCAGCGAGCATCAAAGAGGCAAATGTGGCTGAAATTGAGAGAGAAAAGAGAGAAACAGGAGAAGAAGCCAAAGAAATGTAAGGGGTAGGTAGGGCCTTATAGGTCATTGACTTACAATACGAATAAGACTACACCAATTTGGTATGGTGATGTTCAGAGGCCAAGTTCACCTTGTGTGTAGTTAAGAAGGATGGTTGTCATTTGGGAGTCGTTAGGAAAAGCATGCTGCAGCCCTGAGAAAAAACGGAAAAATGAGCCATGGAAAGGGAAGGGCTAGAGGCTGCACTACTAGATCAAGGGTTTGGCTGGGGGTAAGTGAGGAACACTGAGATCCTGAGTCCACAGAGACAGGAAGATTCAAGGAAAGGCCAGGACATAGGGCAGGATTAACAAACTCCAGACACAGAGGTTCAGCAGTGCCTGGCTGGCTTCTTGCAGAGAATTAATAAATCAGAAAATGGGCTGAGGTCACATTAAGAGATCTTACTGGTACATGGCTCATTATTCAAGGATCAACTTCTCTGTAGTGTCTGCCTGCTTTGGGTCATTCTCTAGTCCCTTAAATTATTAGGTTTTTAAAAAATATTTCATGAAGATGTAATGATTTTTATCAGCAAAAAAATTCGTCCATCTTAGGTACTATACCAGTACTGGAAGTGAGACTTCTTTTATTACTTTTTTTAAATTCAAGATGTTGGCTGTCATCTTCAGCAACATGTGTTTTGTTAGTTCTGACTTAAACTCCTCTTTTTGGCAATTCTTCTGAAGTAAGATGTATTTTTCTTTGTTGGCTTATGGGGCTCTGGTCTGATATTAGATTGCCTAAGTTGATAGCTCCCTTTGTGTAATAAAAGCTGAAGCTGTCTCTCCTCCTATGGCTTGACAATATAGAACAAGGTAGGTGGACAGTCCCATTGAGGATCACAGACAAAATCTTTCTGTTCTCAGTTTCTTCTTATTTCCTAGCCTCAAGATCAGTGATGACTCAGGACATTATTGAACTGTGTATCAGTAATCATTGCTAGGTACCAATATTACTGCAAACAGTGGTTTAAAACAACACATTTATTATCTCACACTTTCTGTGGGTCAGAAGTCCAGGCACAGCCAGGCTGGGTCATCTGCTTCAGCATCTCACAAACCTGCAGTTAAAGTATCAGCAGGGGCTTTGGGCTCATCTAAGGCTCAAGGGAAGGACCCACGTCCAAGCTCATGTGGTTGTCGGCAGCATTCATTTCTTTGTGGGCTATTGGACTGAGGGCCTCCATTTCTCTCTGGCTGTCAGCTGGAGGCTGCCCTAAGTTCCTTGCCAGGTGGGTCTTCCCAACAGTTCCTTGTTTTCTCAAAGCCAACAAGGAGGAGAGTCTCCTGGCAAGATTAATGTCACAATTGTATGCAATGTAATCACACATATCTTGTCACCTTTGCCATATTCTATTGGTTAGAGGCAAGTCATAGGTCCCATCTTCACTCAAAAGGAGAGTGTTATATAAAGGCATGAAGACAAGTACAGGGGCTGTGGGGACCACTTTAGGATGTGTCTGCCTCTTGGGGCCAGGAAGACCAGACACACTCATGCATTCAAAGTCAACCTACCATAGGAAGGAGCATAGATTTTAGCAGTATATGTTCTACCCAGGAGCCTCTCCTTTATGGTCTTCACGTAAGAGTTTCCTGATATCTTAGCCTCCATGCTCTTCCCTGGTACCTGGAGAGCAGCTCGCCCTCACACATGGCAAAGGGTCTGCTTCTCCTAGCTGCTGCTACAGCTACCTGGTCCAGGTGAGGCACAGAAAGTAAAGTTACAAGTGAGCCTCACTGAGGTGGCACATATCCAGAATCCTCTCTTAAATACATTTTTTTAGTAACGTGGAATATTTTCCACAGCTTAAGTGTTTGGAAAATATTTAAATAAATCTGACACCCACAAATTATAGTACACTCAAACTATGTAGCTATTAACAGAGATTTTACCATGGAAAAGTGTTCCTGGAGAGGGGGGAACAGTTTGAAAAAACAGTAGATATTTCAAACATGATTCCTTTTAAATAATATGCATGTATGTGTCTATAAATGTTAAAAGTGGTTATCTCTAGGTGATAAGGATAATAGGTGATTTTATAGTTCTTCTTTTGACTTAGCTATATCAAAAAAATACAGTGAAATGTATTACTTTTGTATTGAAAGTCCAAGCCTTAGAAGTTTTTGCTCATTTTTATTTGAGAGTGTGATCTATTTGAGACTGAAGACTGTGTTATGTATCTCTGTATTTCTAGCCCCCTAGCAAAACTCCCTTGGACATATTAAGCTCTTAATAAATGTTTTTTGACAAACATATGGGTTTCAGAAGATTTAAAACCAATGTCAAGATATTCTGTGGAGATATGCAGCAATACTAATCTATATGCAGTGTTACAAACAAACAAAAAATCTCCAAAACTTGAACTCCACTTCTTCTAAGGAACCAATTCCACTCCACCTTCCCCAATGCAATCAACTATTATAGGAGGCAAAGGTGGCAGATGGCATGGTTCCTGGTTAAGGATAGTTTAGACAAGTGACATTCACAGATAATCTAGTTTTTCTTGTTTTAATCTATAGTTTCAACCGTCTTCCTCGATATGACTTCTGAAATGAGTACTAAGAAGAAGAAAAATGGAAGGAATTGTCATTACATTTCCTATTTCGGACCACCACTCTAGGAGTTGGTAATGAGTATACAATTGATTTTGAACCTTAGGATGAATGAGGAGGAAAAATAAGGAACCAGGTAAATAACCCTTGTAATATTGGGAACTTACTATAAATAATTCCTTGTTATTTTTTACTTCACCCAAAACAAACCGTTATTCACCAGGAGTGAGTGGGCTAGAGAATTTTTCCTCAAGAGTACTAGATGGTAACGTATCACGATATGTTTATAAGTTGTTATTTCAGCACTGCATTTTAATGCTTACACTATTTTTAAGGAATAAGGGCAAGTATAACTTGGGTCCTATTTTACAGAGTGGAATATCGAAGCATGGAAAGAGGCTAAAAATTTTTTACAAGATGGAAAAGTCAATGGCCTATTAAATGATAGATATTAATATTTTTACTTTGAAAGTCAGTGGTCCATCAAATAATAGCTATTAATATCATTGATCAATCTGTCTTTAGTATGACTTAGACCTTTTTACCTCCTACTCAATGTTTTCTTTCTTTTTTTAATGTATGAAAAAAAATTTTTAATTTTATTGAAGTATAGATGATTTACAATGTTGTGTTAATTTCTGCTGTACAGCAAAGTGATTGTTATACATATATATATTCTTTTCCATTATGGTTTACCCCAGGATATTGAATATAGTTCTTTGTGCTATACAGTAGGACCTTGTTGTTTATCCATCCTATATATAATAGTTTGCATCTGCTAATCCCAAACTCCCAATCCTTCTCTCTCCCCGTCGTTGGCAACCACAAGTCTGTTCTCTATGTCTATGAGTCTGTTTCCGTTCTGTAGATAAGTTCATTTGTGTCCTATTTTAGATGACACATATAAGTGATATCATATGGTATTTGTCTTCCTCTTTCTGACTTACTTCACTTAGTATGATAATCTCTAGGTCCATCCATGCTACTCAACGTTTTCTTGATTCCTAGGAAAATAAAACAACAAATAACTAATTAGATCATTGGTCTTTTCTTTTTCCTTCTACAATCCTAATATTTTATGATGATTAGCTCAGTTTCCCCTTTTTAGTCTACTCTGCCTAATCATTTTGTCAGGACCCTAGACGGGGCTTTCAGTTACAGACTCTTCAGCCTTGGCTGAGTAACAGAGCTGTCTACCAACGTCATGATCCCAGCAAGAGTTTGCTGGTGTGTTCCATCTTGGTTTTTCCCCTATAATTGTAGCTACTACCTCAATCTCATCTAGGTTCAAACAGCTGCTGCACTTTCCTCATTTATCATCCCTAAAAAAAAAAAAAAAAAAAGAAAAAAAAAGACCCTGCCATGTACTAGACACTGTGTAAGGCCTGGCTGAAGGGTGGGGTGAGGAAAGGAAAACCCAGTTACAGCTGATGCTTTCCTGTGGCCAGAATTTTTTTTCCTTTCCCTTTCACTCTATAACACACCTTCTTTCTCTACCATTTTCCACAAGTCCCTGCTTGGACGTCCCCCGGCTTTGTACGTCCTGTTTGAAATCTGAGCTCCACCCAGGCAAATCAACAGTCTACTTACCTCTTTTCTCTCTTTTCTTGTCTTTCAGTCTCCTTTTCTCTCTCTCTTTTGAAGTCCACTTTTTCTTTAAAAAGGTCAAACTTCAATTAGACCTCACCTCATATTAACAAATTAATATGAGGTTATGTCATGCCCTTCCAGGAGTGCCTAAAGTTGACTACTGTTCTCAGAAATGACATTCAGGGGACTTCCCTGGTGGCGCAGTGGTTAAGAATCCACCTGCCAATGCAGGGGACACGGGTTCGAGCCCTGGTCCGGGAAGATCCCACATGCCGTGGAGCAACTAAGCCCGTGCGCCACAACTACTGAGCCTGCGTTCTTGAGCCCGTGAGCCAAAACTACTGAGCCCATGTGCCACAACTACTGAAGCCCGTGCGCCTAGAGCCCGTGCTCCGCAACGAGAGAAGCCACCGCAATGAGAAGCCCACACACCGCAATGAAGAGTAGCCCCTGCTCGCCGCAACTAGAGAAAGCCCGCGTGCAGCAACGAAGACCCAATGCAGCCAAAAATAAATAAAATAAAATAAATTAATTTTTTAAAAAAAGAAATGACATTCAGGAAGTATTAAGTTAAATTGGCTTCCAGGTCTTCAAACATTTTTTTCTGATGTCAAAAGTAAACATTCTTTCAACAAAACCAGAAACTGCAAGGAACACAGAGAAGAAAACAGAAAACAGAGTTTCATCATCTGAGTTAATGCTAATATTGGCATACATTTCTTTCAAGATCTTATTTTATGCATGTATGATTGCATATAAAAATACATGTTTACTGAGTAGGGATAATTTGTGATACACACTTTTGGTATCTTTTTTTATTTAGCATAGAGACATTTTCCAACATAGTTAAATATTCAATTAAACAGGTAATTACCCTTGAATTACTTTCAGATGTTTCTCTTCATCTATTAATTGGGAAAAAGATCAGCCCAATAATTATGGCCATTCCTAAAGTTTGAAAATTCTAACTCCACACTGGGAAATTTTTAATCAGTAAAAGTAACTTAAAAATTAAACATACAGAAAAAGCTACTATTGCTGTAGATTTTAAACAAAGATTTCATATATTTTATTTTACTTAATGGTGCCATCCATCATGAATACCAAAATGCAGCTAAAAATACCAACAATAGTAAGACTGCAGAAGATATTCTAAGGACAGATGAGGAAGCATGATAGCAAATACCTCTGTAGTTTGAGAATAGACTTTTGAGCTCTGTTGGAAAGTCTGGGTCTTCTGTTCAACTATGAAATAATATCCAGGTTAATTTCGATCCTGTCTTTGTGAGCTAGTGGTTAGGGAAATGATCAGAACTGGTCATCTAAGTAAAATATGGTAACCATCAATGAATATTTCCATGATGATTACAATAGTACATAGAGAAAAAATTTTTGAGAAGGATATATTGTTGTTTAAGAGACCCAAAAATTTATTTGCCTTGATAAAAGCAGGAAACCACACATTTTACCTACTTTCTTAAGAAATATGAGATCTGACTAGATCTGCAGGAAGCTAGATGTTTAGGTAAAGTCTCTCAAGGCCTTGCTGTAGGAGAAAAAGCGTCTGATTTGGATTAGAAAACCTGGGATCTCGTCCTGTCATTTTCACTAACCATTTGAGTGATTTGAACAAGTTACTTCACTTATCTGAGGCTCAGAGTTTTCTTCCAAAAAAAGAAAAAGAAAAGACAAAAATAATGCACGCTTATTGTAAAATTTTTAAGCAACATTTAAGTATGTAAAGTAAAAATATACTTTGCCTCACTCTCTGAGTCTACTCCATGGTATAACCACTGTTTAAAATTTGGTGTACATCACTCTATACATTTCTTTATAAGCAGTTAAATATATTTTAAAAATAAAAATAGGATCAAACTCTATATATTCTTATAATTTACTTTTTCCACTTAATACTGTATCGTGGACATTCCAACTGCAGTCTTATATTTCGTGGTACAGAGATACCCTAATTGGTGAAACAGTTTCCATTACTGATGGACATTTACTTTGACCCCAATTTTTCACCATCTAAAAGTCATGAAACAGGGACTTCCCTGGCGGTCCAGCGGTTAAGGCTCCATGCTTCCACTGCAGGGGGTGTGGGTTTGATCCCTGGTTGGGGAACTAGGATCTTGTGTGCCTAGCGGTGTGGCCAAAAAGTAAAAAATAAAAATAAAAAGTAAAAAATCATGAAACAAGCATATTGGAATATATATTCTCATGTGTATGTATTAGGTTTCTTTAGGATAGCTTTTTTAAAATGAGCCAAAAGGTATATATATTTTAAGTTTGTGTAGGTGGTGAGAAACTGCACTCCAAAATCATACCATTTGATGTTTCCCCTAATCAAGTATGAGACTTCTCCCCCTGCACACTTTAACCAACATTAAATATCACATATCTTCTTATATTCTGCCAGTCTGATCAGTGAAAATGGAACCTTATTGAAACTTTCTTAATCTATAAAAGGAAGAGTTGGATTGCATGCTCTCTAAGGACATCTGGGTTCTAAAATGTTACATGTGGAATTATGTGGAAAACATAATTGCTTTCCCTAAGGACATAAATGTCTGCCATCATGATGGACTTTTCCGGGCCCTTCCTGACCCATCTGCAAAACTATAATGCACAGTCCTGAGAGTTTTTGCTGAGGGTTCCAGAGGAGGTTGGACATCTATTTAGAGATATGGGACCTGACGATCTCATCTGAAGTGAACGAAGACAATTGTTGCTATTTTCAGCAATTTTAACTAAAAAGGAGGAAACAGTACCAAAAAAAAAAAAGTAACAAAAAGGCTAAAAATATATAATCCTTCCTTCAATACTGTATGTTATAAATAAACCAAGGACAAAAGCTCGGTACTTAAGATCTAGCATTTGACAGGGACTCTGTAACTATTGGTAATAATTCTACTGATGAAACTATCTCTGTTAATGTCTTCTTTCTGGCTAAACTTTAGATATGTAGATATTAGGCTAATGCTAATAAAACTTTCAGTTAGCCCTAGGGGGAAAAAAAGATTATGACAGAGCAATGGAAAATCTACCCAGGGGAAGGTTAGTTTGATTGATGTGCCCTTCTGGCTTTGGCACTCAATTGCTCTATTAAGAGTTACGGCGTCTTTTAAGTAGCAGTTTGGAAGCTGTCTCCTAGATTTAAGGTACTCCTGAGTTTCCCTCCAGCTCCGAAAGTCGGTAAAGGCTTACGTTTTAATTACTGTTGGTTTTTGTTTAATGCTTTCCTTTCTGGTAGCTCTTTTTATTTCATAAAATCCTTGTGCAGTTTTAAAACTTTTACCTTTCAAATTTTCAATCAATCATACTATAAAAATGGAGGAAATAATTTCTAAATGGCACCTGTAGGGAATTTTTTTTAAAATATTTTATTTATTTATTTATTTTTGGCTGAATTGGGTCTTAGTTGCGTTGCACAGGCTCCAGGGCGCGTGGGCTCTGTAGTTGCGGCACCTGGGCTCTCTAGCTGTGGCCCACGGGCTCAGTAGTTGCTGTGCGCGGATTTAGTTGCCCCGCAGCATGTGGGATCTGAGTTCCCGGACCAGGGATCGAACTTCAGTCCCCTGCATTGGAAGGTGATTCTTAACCACTGGACCACCAGGGAAGTCCCTGTAGGGAAATTTATTAAAATGTTAACATAACCCCAGGACTGAACTATTGTAATCACCTCCTACTGGCCTCTCTGCCACCAGCCTTCATTCCTTTGACCCAACCTACAACGTCCCTGCCTTATAGAAGATTTGGCTTAGAGCATCTTCCATATCTGATCTTGGTCTCCCGATCCCACTTCCTTCCTCGCCTTTTTCCTTGTAGCATACCCCACATTCTGGGCGTGTCAGCCTGGCAGTTCTCCGAACTCTCTATTCTGTATCTCCATGCCTTTTCACAGGTGGACCCACTACCCAGAATGACTTGTCCCCCGGCATGTCATCCCCTTGTTTGTTTCTATTCAATGTTTCAAGATGCAGCTCAAATGTCACCTTCTCTGGGAAGTTGAACTTCCCAGGGAAAGCTGACCCCTTTTGTGCCCTCAATGTCTGGTCTCGTGCCTGTTAAACAGATGGCAGAGGTTATTTTCAATGGCTGCTTTCTGTACTAGACTCTGCTAACGCCTCTTTCTGGGTAAATATAGGCTCTGTGTATCGGTCATCTTTCCAGCATTTATCAAAGTGCCGGGCATACTGTACAGACGTAATTAGTGTTCATTGAATTGACTTGAATTGAATGACATAGTGGCAAATCTGAGTGTATTTGGAGACTCATTTTATTGGCAATCATGGAATAAGTTCCAAGAAAGCATTGTCATATAAACTACACTTATAAATCATGCAAACTCCAAATGAATCACGTCTGTGGCACAGTGATCCCCGGCTCCTTATTATTGGGAGAAGGAGGTATGAGAAAGATTTCATTCTGTTATTTTTACAATCTTCTTTGATGTACTTCTTGTACAATAGCCATGGTTCCCTAAAGGTTCTGTGATCTTTTGAGCTGTTTGAAAGCATATTCAATGAAAACACAAGACTAACCACATGTGCGAAGTAAAATACAATTTGCTTTGTTAGTGTTCATCCAATTAATTTTTTAAAGGTATACCACCATCCCCAACCTTTAAAATGTTCAAAGAATTTTGACGTGACCAATTTTGGAGCTTTAATGGAATGGATTCCCCCTATACCTATCTGACAGTCCAAAATAATAACTGCCTATACATAAATACCTCACCCTTTAATCTAAGGCCTTCAATTCCTTAATGTCTGCAATTATGCTGATAGCTTAAAATTTTTATGAGTATAACGACTTTTACAGAAAGGTCCTCTGAGACACACACTGAAAAATTTCTCAGTGTCTTTATAAGTATATTAAATGGAGTTAATTCATTTCATTACTTCTTCTGTAATAGAAACCTGATTCCCAGAATGGAATGTCTTTTTCAAAGTATGCTGTTTGTTCCCAGGCTAAAGAAAAGCCTTTAAAAAAGAATAGCATAAGGTGTAAACTTCCGGTTATAAAATAAATAAGTACTAAGGTTGTAATGTACAACATGGTGACTATAGTTAGCACTGCTATATGATATATAGGAAAATTGTTAAGAGAATAAATCCTGAGTTCTCATCATAAGAAAAATTTTTCCTCTTTTCTTTCTTTTCCTTTTCCTGTATCTATCTACACGAGAAGATGGATTTTAGCTGAACCTAGTGTGGTGGTAGGTTAATTATTTCTCAATCAAACTGGAAAAAAATAGCATATCACAAAATGTCCATTTTAATCTAAATACTTGTTAATATTCTCTAATCAATTATATGGAGTTATTTATGAAGAAAAATGTTAACTATATTAATTAAGGTTCAAATATTAGAGGCTGACTTAAAATGGAAAATGACATGTAAAAATGGTTTGTATGCATAGATAAATTAGAAAAAGACCTTTGATTATATTTTTCATTTTTAATTGATCTTTGATTATTTTTGTTTAAAACTATCAAATTATAGTTTTAAGTTTATAATTTAAATTTTATACTTACATTAACTGTATATTTAATTGTATATAATTATGCTTTTTAAAATCTACCATTCCACACAATAAAGTGACAACAGTCTGTTTACAGCTGTGGAATGTTGGATTGTTACAGACTTCCAGATATGGAATTAGGAAGTTAATGGGTCCAAACATATTTTGAATTCCTGATGCATATTTCCAAATTGCTTCTGAAAGGGTGACACCACTTTATAGTATCACTGGTAATGCATGAAAATATAAATTAAAAATCTGCTTTTTCCAGGAATAAACAATATTACTTTGTAAAAAAAGTTTGCTGATTTAGTAGATATTTGGTGCATTATTCTAATCTACATTGTTTGCTTTCTAACAGAGTTCAACATTTTCCTGTAAATTTAATAATTGGATTTTGTGTGTGTGAATCATTTGTTTATGATTTTTGGCTGTTTGTCTATTGAAATCTTAGTGTTTTTCTCATTATTATTATGAGCTAAGTGTTATATGCATACATATATACATATATAATATCCTTTTATCTTCTATATTTGCTGTTTTCTAACTCTGTTGATTGTCTTTTAAAAGTTGTTTAGTTTGTTTACATGTTATTTTAAAAAGCAGAAGTACTTAAATTTGTCATTTATATGTAGTTATACCTGCTGACCTTTTCCTCAATAATTGTTTTCTGAAACTTCTAGGAAGTCCTCTCTCATGACATCCCCCAAATTGATAAATATGTAATTCCATTATTTTCTGGGTTTTCTAATATTTAAGTTTTTATATAAATTTTTGGCATTTGATTATGATGAGACTTGGTGTCGTTTTCTTCTTGGTTCTTGTGTGGGTGTTTATTGAGCTTCCAGGATCTATGGATTCATCATTGTTCATCAATTTGGAAAATGTCCAGCCATTGTCTCTTCAAATGTTTTTTCTGCCTGCTCCCTTCCTTTGGGGACTCCAATTACAAACACATTGTCCAATTGAAGTTGTCCCATAGTTTACTGATGCTTTGTTCATTTAAAAAAATTTTTTTCTTTTCCCTGGGTGTTTCATTTGAATAGTTTTTATTGCTATGCTTTCAAGTTCACTAATCTTTTCTTCTGTGATATCTACTTTGCCATTATACCCATGCAGTGTATTTTTCATCTCACACGTTGTAGTTTCCTTCTCGAGTAGTTCAATGTAGGTCTTTTTTTTTCTTTCTAATATCCCATGTCTCTTTTAACTTATTGAACATACGGAATATAGTTATAACAATTGTTTATTGTCCTTGTCTGCTAATTCTAACACCTGTGTTAGTTCTGTGTCTGTTTCAATTGATGTTTCTCCTCACTGCATGTTGTGTTTTCTTCCTTTTTTTTGCATGCCTCATAATTTTTTTTTATTGCATGTCAGACATTGTGAAATTTACCTTGTTGGGTGCTGGCTATTTTTGTTTTCCTTTAGACATGCTTGAGTTTTGCTCTGGAATGCAGTTAGGTTACTTGGAAAGAGTTTCATCTTCCATGTCTTGCTGTTGAGATGTTAGGTGGCATTGGAGCAGTGGTCAGTCAGGGGCAATTATTCCCCACTTCTGAGGCCAAGATCTTTCCATGAATTCTACCCAGTCATGAGACTTTCATCTCGCTGGTGACATGAGTGAGATGAAAGCCTCATGATTGGATAGAATTTCATTCCTGGTGAATACAGATATTGTCCCCTCTGATCCTTTCAGATGACTCTTTCCTCAGCTTGAGATAGCTTCCTCACAAGCAAGTGCTGACCATTACCTGAGGCGGACCCTCTGCATATCTTCAGAGCCTTCTCTGAGGTTCTTTCTTCTTCATACTCTGACCCACAAAGTCCAGCCACCTTGTCCTCCCTGGACTCTTAGCTCCATTTCTTCAACTCAGAGGGTCCGTTGTGTTCTGCCTGGGTTTCCTCTTCTTGGGCTGCAGCCAGAAGATTCTCCCAAGGCAGTAAACTGGGGCAACCATGGGGCTCACTTCGTTTATGTCATGTCTTTCTAGGATCACTGGCAGCTTAGTTGCCTGATGTACAGTGCCTTGAAAACCATTGTTTCATATATTTTGTCCTCGTTTTGGTTGTTTCCAGTGAGAGTGTAAAAATGGTACCTGTTACTCCATTCAGTTCAGAACTATAATTTCTTTAGGTATCTGGAATCCCTTCTTGCATATGGGTTGAAGTGCATATCTATTTTGATTTTTTTTTTTACTCCATCCAAATTATTTACCCCAACATTAATTAGTGAAAATTTTCTTCCCTGATTGTTGTTGATATTTACATTTCACTATTTTAAACACTCACTTAAATTGGGGTTTATTTCTGGATCAGCTCTTGGGTACTGGGGATCTATTTGTCTAATTTTACCCCAGAGCTATGCTCTTTTACTGGCAGGTGCTTTGTCATATATTTTTGATATGTGATAATGCTAATCTTCCCTATTATACTTTTCCATTAAGAGTTCCTCTGAGAATTTTAAATTTTATTCTGTTATTCTTTTATATCCGTTTAAGAGGCATTTTGTCAAATTTATAAAACCATTCTGGGATTTTTCTTAAGACTGAATTAAATATGGAAATTAACTTGAGGATGGCCCACAGAAATTTTATATAATATTTGTCTTCCTATCCAGGAGCATAATATAGCTATCACTCTTCACCACTCATTCAAATCTTTCATTTTAATTTTCTAAAGGTTTTTATAGTTTCTTCACAAAGATCTTGTGAATATAAGTTTTCTCTCAGGTACTTCTGTGTGTGTGTTTGCTATTGGAAATTGACCTTTATTTTGTCAGTCTGTTTTTCTACAATTACAGATAAAATGTTCCTGACGCCACATGTGTGCCTGTGTGTCTGTGTATATATACTTGCACTGATCTGGCTTCCCATATTCCATACTATATCCAGTTGTTTTTAGAACTGAACCCTTGACTTTTCTAGGTATATAATCATGTCACTAGGAAATAATGGTATTTTTGTCACTTTATTTACAATACTTAAATAATTCCATAAAATCGGTCGTGAAACTAGCTACAACATAGAGTTACACTACAAGAAATATTAGTCTGGATCCCAAATTGAACTGAAAATAAATTGAAATCTTCATAGAATCCTTTTAAAAATACCCAAGGAAGAATCCAAATGTAACACAAAGCAAAAGATTTTTATTTTTTCTATTTACTTCTTGTCTATCTAATATCTCACACAGGGAACTGCTCTTCAATTTATCCCCAAAACTCCTCTCTCTGCCCCACATTCTTCTTCAAATCCAGCTCACATAGAGCCAAGTCCTTCCCCCACCAGCACCACCGAAGGTTTCCTGGATTTTCTGATAACCCTATTAATTCCACTTTGCTGGCTTTCTTGGTTCTCTACTTCACCATTACCCTAACCAACAAAAAAAATCTTTCCAGTGGCAAATATTCAATGGAATTTAAGTTAGGATGGGGCTGGGGCAGGGGCGGGGGGTGGATTCAGGCTACCCACACCTACCGTTTAATGTACTTAGCAAACAGATGACTTTGAATGCTTCTCATTAGCTAAGAAAATATAAACATTTTAAAGTCCCGTGGTTCTCTAAAATAACATTGAAAAACATTATTTTTATTACATGTTATAATATATGGAAGAGTTAATGAACCAATTTTTATTTGATTGTACATAACTTTCAAATTTAAAAAGTTTGAAAACTACTGCTCCACAGAAGGTACCTGGAGGTATAGCTGAATGCACTCCGGGGTCAGGAAAATGCTCTGGTGCCATCTACTGGTTCCTGAAGATATACCAGTTACTCTGGTTGATTTCCAAACCATTTCTTTCAACTCCCAGCTCCCTACCAATGGCTTTCAAAATAACCAGAAAAATCATTGCAATTTTGGGTGGCAAGACCACAGTGCTCAACCTCATAATAATGTAGATTACTTTGTTTGGGACACAACATGAAGAAACAAATTCTTAACTTCTCAGTCATTGAACTAGTCATGTATTTGTTGGCACTTGAGTAAAATGTAGATTTCACATGCTGCATTTACAGTGCTAATTAGGTACATCTTACTTGGTTTGTCATCAATAGATACATTTTCAAGGAGATAGTATGCCATCAGTTGTAATATATGATGCAAATAATCTGCTAAAAATACAATTTTGAATTTTCTGAATGATTTACTTTTATTATAGTTAGAATAATTCTAAGTTATTCCTGTAACAATGCTACTCTTACTTGCATTCTGATACATATTTCTTGAACAGGAAGGAGATACAGATAGAGCTTACACACATTTACATTCATTCATTCATTTGTTCAGCTCATAAATATTTATTGTCAACCATATGCCATACACTTTACTGTGTAGCAGGGATTCAACCATAAACTTGAGAAAGCCCTGTCTTCAACACCATCCTTGGACCAGCATAAGGTCTGCACATGGATATCACAAATACATAAGAAATATATATTTTTTTAATGTGGAAGCCTGTCCCTCAAAAACTGCCACTTAGGACTGCACATCCTATAACTCTGAATCTCCAGTCTCTGATTTTTGTATTTAAATTTCAGGGAAACAGATCTCTTGCCCTGTGTCCTCAAATAAAAGAAAAAAGCCTGTTTGAATGTTCTGGTTTGTGGATCGTACTGTTTCTGGACACTGCTTCAGAGCAGGGGGAAGATTTGAATCTGGAAGTGCTTAGATAAGAGAAAGGATAAATTGATGAACTTGTCACAATCTTCCTTTCAGACTGCATGTACGCATTAGATTTTTGCATAGTAAAGTATTATTTCTAAGTAGTTCCAAACATGTAATTTCTCGTTTCCTTTTGTTTTCCAATTTATGGTTCTGGAGGTACTCATGAATTACTGTACTACATATTCTCAAAAATTGGATGTGGTAGCTGAGGATCCTTTAACCACATTAAACAATTCATAAGACTCTTACATTTAAAAATAGGTAAATATAGATATAACATGAATGAAGGGTGATACTGATTCTTTACACTGGCAACTAGAAGGACATGGATTAATAAACTTGTGAATAATTTTTTATGAAAATATTTTATTGAAATAAGGTTATAAAATTTTCCCAAAAAATTTAAAAAAACTTTAACTTAATTTAATTTTATTTAAAATGTTGTCGTTATAATCTGTACTTTTGCCTTCTTGAATATAATTCTCTTGAAAACAAGTGAAAAATAAATGTATTGATTTTTACCTAATTTATATTTTATGAAAATATATTCAAATTTTGTACACTTTGAATGTAATTAAATTTTATTTTTTAATCTCTTTGATCATTTTTGCCAATAGAACACAAATAGTGCTAGTCTGGATTAAACAACATAATTGGTAATTTTGCTGAAATGAAGGCCAAATTTTATGGGCTAAATATATAGGATATGTATTAGCTCTACATATCTTTATTACTCATCCACAATCATCAGCCAATCAATATTGTACCCAGACAGTTACAATGGTAATTAAATGCTGTCGTCTTTTGTATTTTGCTGTCTTTCAGCCGTATGAAAACATTTTCATTTTATCATTATAATTGTTTACTTGTCAAATTTGGAGGTTATAACATATCCGAGGTAACAGTGTGTTAGGTTGATTTATAACTCTTAAGTATTTAGACTGACAGGTGTGTGTCCCTCTGTATCCTTGCCCTGGCTCCAATATCATAAGGGCAGGATCCATGCCAGCCTATATGGAGACAGTATTCTAGTGAGGGAATACAAGAAACAAATAGGTATGCAAACAAATCAGATCATTTCAGGTAGCCGTAAGTGACATGAGGAAAATGCAAGCTTGGTGTATTTGATGGGCAGAAATTAGCCCTCTTGTGATTGGAGTAAATGTCAACATCAACCCTAGCTGAGATATCTCCACTTTATCAAGACTTGTCACTCGGGTCTTAAGCATAAATGTTCCCTCCTCAGAGGGTCCTTCTCCAACCACTCAGACTAATGATGCCCTCCCTCTGTGACCTCTATCATATGGCTTTGTATTATTGTCATCAGACCCCTTATTACATTGCCTGATGGTTTTCTGATTTATCTGTTTGCCTTTTATCTGTCTCTTCCTGGTGGGATGTAAGCTCCACAAGAGTAGAGAACTTACCTGTCTTGTTCACGACCATATGCCTAGCCTGGTATAAGTACACATGGAATGAATCAAAGTATCCGTGCTCTGGATTAAAGGCGAGTGGGTTGAGGAAGGGCTTTTTAAAAGTCCTTTTTAAAAATCCTTTTAAAAAGAACTCATCCATTCAAATCACTTATGAACTTGCTTTTTTGGGGTAGAGTCCTTGCTATGAACAGTGATTGAAATACAGAGTAGAATCATCACTCTGCCATATGACATCCCCCATAAGATGTAAGAATGCAGGGTTAAAATACCGTCTCTGAAAACAATGTTTACACTGGCATCAAGAAATATGTATTGCTATCGCTAAAATTTTGGATTTAATGAATGTAAAATGGCACAAGGCATTAAGAGGATTATAAGATAGGAGGAATTGCAGAGCCAGCGATGATCTATAACCAATATTTTAAATTCAAATAACAACTGAGAAAGGACACTTGCTCTGGTCCTCGGCTGAATAATCAAACCGGGAGACAGGCTTATAATCACAAGAACTGAGGAGGTGATAATCAGAAAACAATCAGGAATATATCAAAAGAATTCTTTTTAAATTCTGGAGAAATTAGATGAGAATTCTAGAGAAATTCTGGAGAAGATGTAACTCAAGATCACGGCATATTTTTTTAAATCAAAGCTTTTTGAAACGAATATTACATTTATGGATCTCTGACTTGTTCTTTTTACTTTGCTAGTTTACTTCTTTTTTTAAAAATGTATTTATTTATTTTTGGCTGTGTTGGGTCTTCGTTGCTGTGCGTGGGCTTTCTCTAGTTGCGGCGAGAGTGGGCTACGCTTTGTTGCGGTGCGCGGGCTTCTCATTGCGGTGGCTTCTCTTGTTGCAGAGCACGGGCTCTAGGTTCAGTAGTTGTGGCTCGCGGGCTCTAGAGCGCAGGCTCAGTAGTTGTGACGCACGGGCTTAGTTGCTCCGTGGCACGCGGGATCTTCCCCGACCAGGGCTCGGGCCCGTGTCCCCTGCATTGGCAGGCGGCTTCTTAAGCACTGCGCCACCAGGGAAGCCCTGCTAGTTTGCTTCTAAAGTAAAATTCAGACGGTACCATACACCATTGGAACTGACATAAAAATGGTTGAACCAAATACTTGCGGTAACTTTCCATTTATTTTCACTTTGATGAAGCTTTTAAAAATATGAAGATTTTTTTTTTTTAGGCAAAAAAACAAATATGTCTTTGTGGATAAAAATAGGCCTGATTTTCATTTCTCACTACTTTCACTTCTCCCCAAACTGACTACTTTGGTAAAGAAAAAAAAAAAATTCCTTTGAGAGATCTGTTGTTAAGGATGAAAGAGATACCACCAGAACTTGAAAAACCACACTACAAGGCAATCAACACCCCATGCAAAAGGAGATCATTAACTCTCTGTAGAAATAACTGAAAAGATTTTTTTGGTTGTTTTAAATGCTGTTAAAGCAAAGCACAACAGAAGATTGTGTTCACAAAAGGGAGAGATCGGCACGGAGTATAGAAGTGAGCCCCCCAAACTGTAACTCTGTTTCCACCAGTCTCCAAGGAAGAAGACTGACACCCTGGCATCGAAGAGCTCCACATCCTAAGAGAAACGAATGCATCCAAAAAAGATAGGTAGGATATCCAATTTCACTCCTGTGTCCGGTGCAGCTTCTTGCAGAGGCCAGTTCACTCCATTTGGGCACATACCGCTGCTTTGGGAATAGATTGTGGTATATCCACATGGGACACTCGTCAGCAACACCAATCTATAGTGACACCAAGAAGACCAATGGTTACTTGAGGCCGGCAGTGGGGTGGGCATCACAGCAAAGGGGCAAGAGGGAACTTTTTAGGGGCGATGGAAACTTTCTATGTCTTGAATGGGGAGATAGTGTTACCTGCTTATTCTTTTGTTAAAACTCATCGAATTGCTAAACTGAAGTGTGTGATTTCGTTTGTAAATTACTTCTCACCAGGGTTAGTTTAAACCAACCAACGAACAAACAAAAAGCAATGCGTGACCTCCAAGAATGCAAAGTGGTGGAAGGAATGGCCCCCAAGCCCCAGGACGGTTGTGTCCAGAATTTGCGGAGCGGCTCGCACCGCGATCAGTAGCTCATCGCCTGAAATTCTCAGCTTCTTTTCGTTTTATAGAGGAGGTAAGAAACAGAGAGATGAGAATTCGGTGTAGCTCACACCGCCCAAAGGCGTTAGCGCGGGTATACGAACCCGGGCTGTGACTTCACAGCTCACAGTTTTAACCACTGCGCGGTGCTGCCGGTACCTAGTAAAAGCTGGATACGTATATGTTAAATGAATGATTCCGGCTACAGAACCTTAAAGCTCACAAAAGGCCCGCCCAGAAACTGAAACTTCCAGCCACAAGCCAAAAACAGACCACTAGCTCCCAGCTAGCGGACCGCAGATTCTGAGCCTGAAGTCCGGCGCGGCGGAGGGGCGGAGCTTTGCCGTCTGGGGGCGGAGTCGCCTTTTCTCATTCGGGCAAGCTTGTACCTCTTCACTTGCCGTAGTGCCTGAAACCGGAAGTTCGCGCGAGGAGTGCTCCACATTTCCGGGCGAGAGCTGGACTTATTGGTACCACGTGGGAGCTGCTGTGAAGATTCGCTGGCTTTTGAGTCCTGACTGAAGTGGAGCTCCGGGTGAGCAGGAGCTGTGGGTCGGGTTGGTATACAGGGGAGCGTAAGGTGTCCGCTGGTTTTCGAGTCTCCGCGGAGTCGGGGCTGAGAAACGTTCGGCGCGGCCCCCGGGGCTGTAATTAGCTGTTAACGTTGTTGCTTTAGTGTTTGCACCTCCGGCGTCCGCGAGTCCCTGGGCAGCAGGTGATGTGTCCGCGGCCGCGTTGAGTACGGAGGAAAGTTGCTTGTACGTGAGGCATTTGCTGCTTACCGTTAAGCCACCTTCTTAATTTTGTAGAGGCTTCTCACGGGGTTATGTTTCTTAGCCTGTGTGTTTAGAAATCCGCTGGCCTGAAAGATGACGTCCTTAGCCCAGCAGCTCCAACGACTCGCCCTCCCTCAAAGTGATCCCAGCCTCTTATCTAGAGATGAAGTTGCCTCTTTGTTGTTTGACCCCAAGGAAGCGGCCACCATCGACAGGGACACCGCCTTTGCCATTGGTGAGCTACCCTTTAACTTAGGAAAGCTCTGGGAAGCGTGTGTTTCCTGGATGTTGGTGTATTTTCTTGTTTTCTTTTCTGACCCGCCCTCTTCCTTAGCGGTTTCTAACTTGCTAACCTGACTTACGTTGTTAAGGGAAAGAGAATAACAAAAAGCCATGCGCTAGATGCGTGAAATGTATATAGGCAGCGGCATCTGAATGTCACAGGTGATAAACAAGGTTGGGGGGTCATCTAAGCTGTAGAGAGGAGGAACAGTCAAAAGGGGCGGGAGGCTGTGGCTGGAGGGTAGGGGAGGAGCCTTGCTAGGACTGGCCTAATTATTGTATTGAAATTGCATTGTATTGAAAAAAGAAAAAAGGCACCCTGCCAAAAGGTATTTCTGTTCTCCTAGTTGGTGAGATGAGATTTATTCTCTGTGTTGGAAACTAGAAATCTATGTTTGGGACTGTATTACAGATGATATATGCTAAAAGAATTCAGAGAGTTTTAGGCAAAAGTAACACTGTAAAAGAGGGGTGAGATGAGTTTGCTCGCAAAGAATTGTTAAATAAAGTGGCCTTTTCCTAGGATGCACTGGCCTGGAAGAGCTGCTTGGTATCGATCCTTCCTTTGAGCGTTTTGAAGCACCGTTGTTCAGCCAGCTAGCAAAAACCTTGGAGCGGAGCGTTCAGACCAAAGCAGTGAACAAACAGCTGGATGAAAACATTTCATTATTTCTTATCCACCTGTCTCCTTACTTCCTGCTGAAGCCGGCACAGAAGTGTCTGGAGTGGTTGATCCACAGGTAGCAAATGGAATTACGGAAATAATTATGGGCTAATAACATTGATCTTTTTAAATTTAAAGTTTAAAATTGAAAAATCAGGTGTATTAAGAGATTAACACGATTTGTATTGGGTGAGGTAAGCATGCCCTTCTACTGTTGAACTCATTTCTGTTGATACTGAGAAGTAGAACTACTGAAGATCTTGAGTGAATAGTCTAGCCTCATTAGTTCTGAGGGGCTCGTGTCAGTTTGCCGTTACAAATGGTTACTGCATATTTGGGGCAAAGGGTGTTATTAAACTTCTTGCCAAAGTAACAAAAAGAATGGTTTGGGAACAGGGTAAGAGTATTCTCTAAAATACCATAACTTAAGAAAAACAATAATAGCTAATGTGTATTGAACATTTATACACCAGGCCTTGTGGTAAGCACTTTGCGTGCATTATCTCAGCACTCACGACATTCCTGTGGGGAGATGCTTCTCTTATCCCCATTTTACAGTTGAGAAGACAGGTGTAGAAGAGTTAAGTTGGCTGAGTCACATGACTGGTAAGCAGAGATGCAAATTTTGTTTCCAAGGTCTGATCTTTACTCTACTTTGGAAATTGTCTCAGTAGGTTTATTCAGTTTATTTTCTCATTTATTTGCATTACACTGGTATTACATCATAGTTGACACATTTTAATTTTTTCTCCTAGGTATGTTTTAAAAGTAGAAAGGCTTCCACTTCATTAATTAGAGGCGTGGGGGTAAGGGAAGCCAGTGAATCATTGAGAAAACATAAGTGTAACCTGGGTCTTCTCATTATCATATCATTAGATTCATCAGTCAAAAAAAAATCAAACCTGTACTATTTCCCTCTGTCTTCTAGCATTTAATTTACCCCAAATAGATCGTTACTGTAAGGAGTACTTTTTTCGTTTGGTTTTACATTTATATATTCATGTAACTTATTTATTTAGCAAACATTAAGTTCAATACAAGGATGAATAGGCTGCCCTTTCTTACTGTTTTGAAAGAAATGCCACAATAAGGGTGTATACAAAGTTTGGGGCATGTGGTGCTGCCTGAAGTAGTTGAGGAAAGCTTCATGGAGAAAGTGATGTCTTGGCTAGTATTAAAGCCATATTATAGAACTAATAAAAGGCAAGGGGTGTGGTGCTGTAAGAAAGGTACAGGTGAAAGGATAGGAGAGTTAAGACAGATGTAAGAGGGATCACTTGGCTGGGAGAATTAAGAAAAGCATCTTGAAAAAGAATGCATTTGAGCTAGATCTTAAAGGCTAGACAGGATGTAATGGATCTGACAGAATTAATAAATCTGTCTTATGTTATTAGGGTGGCATGACCAATACCAAGTTTTGTAAAGTTCATAGACAAATTAAATATGGTTGTAATTTGATCTTTTTTTTTAATTCAAAGAAGGTAATATGATTTTCTTTATAATTAGTCTTCTGGTTTTAGGATTATGATAGTTAGGTGAGGTGAGGAAACTGAGCTGTGGAAGGTGAACTTTGGAGCATGGAGAGAAGCCGAGTGTTGCTGCCTACTTGA
Organism: Balaenoptera ricei; assembly: GCF_028023285.1. Taxonomy (NCBI): domain Eukaryota; kingdom Metazoa; phylum Chordata; class Mammalia; order Artiodactyla; family Balaenopteridae; genus Balaenoptera; species Balaenoptera ricei. Next base: position 111,971,634 of record NC_082654.1, on the reverse strand, counting down.
CCAGTTTGGTTTTCTGTTGGTTTGACTGCATTGATCCCAAAGTCATGTTAATGTAATAATGGATTGTAAAAAAAGTTGAGAGAAAGTGGATGGATGTCAATTTTGATAGTGAATATTTTAAAATGCTACTGCATGAGAATTGGCAAACCCTGTTGAGTACTTTCATGCCTATGCTTTAAGTGCGCTATACCTTGCTTATAGTTGTATGGTTGCTTTAAGTGGGTTTAGCTCATTGTTCCACCATTTGGACACATAAGGAAATACACGCTTGTAAGTTTTGTGTCAGTTAGAATTGTTTGCTTTTTTTCCCCCAGGTTCCATATCCATCTTTATAATCAGGATAGCCTCATTGCCTGTGTTCTCCCATACCACGAGACAAGAATATTTGTGCGGGTTATACAGCTTCTAAAAATTAATAATTCAAAGCACAAGTGGTTCTGGTTATTGCCAATTAAGGTATGCTTGTTGAATGACATGTATCTTATAATCATTGCAAACCTTCACTAAAGGTATAATTTGGAAAAGATTAAGTCTTTGGTGCTCCTGAGAGTAGACCAAGTATTACCTCCATCACTTTTATTTCCTAACTTCCAGTTGAAACTGTTATGAATAATAGCTGGCTTTCATTTAGTACCTGATATCAGGATAGGCAATTTGTATTTTATTATCTTGGATTCTCACAAAATTCTATTTTTACAGATGAGGACAGGTTCAGAGAATTAAGTTACTTGCCAAAGTTCATGTAACTCTAAAGTGGCAGAGTTGGGATTTGCATCCAGATCTGATTGTAAAGCTTGTCTTTCCACTATACCATGCTGTCTGGCATTTTAAATTTTGGAACTGAGAAGCTTAAAACAAGTTAGAGGTGAAGAAATGCATAAAATACTTACAAAAATTAAAAGGATAAGGATACTTGAAGGACTTCCGGAAATTATTAAAGTTGTGAAGAAGATGCTAGAAAATTAATTTACCGATGAATAATAGGATGGTTGTCTTACAGGAAAGCTCTGGCTGAGATCAGATAGCATGATTTTGTAGTAAAACAACTGACTTGCCATTATCACTTTGTTTGCATCTATAGTAGAGGAAAGTAGATGTATGTTGTTAGCAAGAATTTTACTGAATGTTGAACACGGCGATTCAGGCCAGCAGGAGGGCAAATGGGGATGAAAGTAGGTTAACAGGCTGGGCCTGTGGAATGAGTTAACTTGATGGGTGATGACAGGAGGTCCATGGTCAGAATTAGTAAAAAGAAAGGGAATGGGAATTTTTAATTAGAAGAAAATTTTAAGTGTTTGCATGTAAAGCACTTGAACTTAAAGAATGTTCAAGAAGAGAAGGCCAACCTAAAATAAAGCTTCTTAATCCAACTACTCGACGTCCACTCTGCTAATAACATCAAAATTATTTTTCCCCTAGTCTACACACAGACCCTGCTGTTCTCTAGGCACACTTGTTTCAGGTATCCAAACCCCCCTTACCTATTAAAGTTCACTTCAAATTATTTTTTCATTGATTTATTCAAAATTTATTGAGCACTAATACATGCCATGCGCAGTGCTAGGCAGTGGGAAGAGCAGTATAAGCTGACCGTGTTCCTCTCTGTTTCTATTACTAGTGTTACTGTGAAGCAGCGACAGAACCATATCACATTGGCTCAAAAACCAAATTTAACCAGTAGAGTTACTGAGAATCTAGAGAATCCAGATTTAGATAAATACATATCAAAATGCAACACGTGATAAGTGAGCGTTTTTCACCGAGTACCTCCACACTCATTGCTTGGCCTTCTCTTGAATTTCTAAAGTTTGCACAATTTTATGTGTTAATTTCATCTTTACCAACAGCGATGAGGAAAGACTATATTTCGTATTTATGAACTGCAGCAGTTTGAAGCTGTTACTTTGGAAGGTACTTTAAAAATAATGATGAGTTGATGAATGTCCTAAGTAATAGCTGGTTCTTTCTGTCTATAATAGCAATCTGGAGTGCCCTTAGCTAAAGGAACGTTGGTTACCCACTGCTACAAAGATCTTGGATTCATGGATTTCATTTGTAGTCTGGTGACAAGATCTGTGAAGGTGAGTAGTAAACTGTTTCATGAACGTAAAATTCCATTAGAAGGTTGCTTCCTCTTCATAGAGAAAACAAATGAAGGCCTTCTCTAATAACAGTGGGACTTTGAAGAAGTGCCCTTTTTTTAAAGGAACTGCTGTTTTGGCACATGAGCAGCTTGATCAGTCTTTCATCACCAAAGCTGTTTTTCTACAAAAATAAATTATTCTCTTCCTTGCCAGATCCTATTTACAGTGACTGTTTAAACAAAGACATAATCTAAAAATGTCAGGAAGGTTGTTCATTCTTGTCATATTTAATTGAACTATTAGATGTGTTTATGTAATGTTCCATATGGTAAAATTAAAGTGTCAGCCTGAAGTAGTTGAGGAGAGCTGTAAATATTTTTATACTTTCATCTGATTGGCCTTTCACTCTTAAAACTGTGTGTGGTTTGTGGTTTTTTTTCCAGGTTTTTGCTGAGTATCCTGGGAGCTCAGCTCAGATGAGGGTGCTCTTAACTTTCTATGCTTCTACCATCGTGTCTGCTCTGGTGACCGCTGAGGACTTATCCGACAATATAGTCGCCAAGCTGTTCCCGTATGTTCAAAAGGTTGGCCCCGCTCATGTGTAAAGTAGATTATTTTGTACCTGAAGGAATTTTCTTGCTTTTGAAAATTTCACTTAGACATCAATGTTTTTACATTGATAATTTATTTCAGGTGGTTAATGAGATTTAATTTATAGGTAAAAAATATGACTTCTTAAAAACTTACCAGAGTGGGATCTTAGCTAGGGCTCCTTAGGGATGAATGTTCGCTGTTTGGCCCTGCCATCTTCTCCCAGATTCATGTTACCTCAGTGGAAAGAGAATGGATTAGAAAATCTCTTCAGGGCAGAGGCTCTCTTACCATTCCTTTTGCATTGACTTCTGCTTCTCAGTGTTTCTTCTCCCCAAGTGCCTCATTGCCTCCCACCGTCCCAGATTCCCAGTGGAGGAACTGCTTTGCTTCCCACCAGTGTCCCAAAATTATTGTCTTTAATCAGGCACTGTTTTATTCCTGACTGAAGTCTCCCTTACACAGGTGGATGTTTTCATATAAAAGAAGACTCCTTGGCTCCTGTTAGGATGTGTAGTGGAGGTTTGAGTTGGGAGACCTTCTGAGATCCCGTCTGTCATTCAAGAGACTTGTCTCATTTCCATGTCCCCTCAGGAAAAGGGGCCAACATCTAGATTTTTCACTTCCGAGGAGTGTTGACTCTCAGTGTGTGTTAGGTTGTATTAATCTCTAATTTATGACATTTCCAATTTGTCAAAGTAAAGTAACATTTTAAGTAGGATAAAATAACACAGTTTGTCTTTTTTTTCCTTATATTTAAAAATATATTTAGGGATTGAAATCATCTTTACCAGATTACAGAGCTGCAACGTACATGATAATATGTCAGATTTCGGTGAAAGTGACCATGGAAGATACCTTCGTCAATTCCTTGGCTTCACAGATCATCAAAACACTGACCAGAATTCCCTCTCTGATCAAGGATGGATTGGGTTGTTTGATAGTGCTCCTGCAGAGACAGAAGCCAGAGAGCCTGGGGAAAAAGTACGTATAATTGAATTGGCAATGATAATAATTACAAGTGAATGAAGTTATTTTGAATAGTTTTTTTCCTAAGATAAATTTTACACTATTTTTAAAAATTGCCATTCATTGTCTAACTTGTGAAGTCAACATCTTATGTCTTGCTTCTTCAAAGGCCGTTTCCTCACTTATGTACTGTTCCTGATCTTGTTACACTACTTCACGGGATTTCTGAAACATACGACATCAGTCCTCTTCTGCGTTACATGCTTCCCCATCTGGTTGTCTCCATTGTTAATCATGTTACAGGTATGTGGTTTTACATGTTGTGTCCAGAAACTTCCTTTCTCAGCTGTGATTCTCTTAAAATAGGAACCACATCCTTGTTAATATCTTGAAGATATTTAGAGTTTCTGCTGATTGTTTTTGTGTAATGTATCTATTTTTCTGAATAGAGAAACATTTGAGGTGGGGAGCAGGTTTAAAGGAAATCCTTGTTAAATGAGTAATATGCTCAGTGTTGTTTTTTTTTTAAAATATGTGTTCTCACACAGTCTCTACATGAAAAAGACTGGAATTATTTTAAAACAATTAAAACACATTACTCAGTAAAACTTTCCCTTATCATTTAGGTATTTAATGAACTTTAGTGATTCATTTACAATAAACATCCAGTTGCCAAAACAGTTTTTCTCCCTTGAGTCACTGGAAATATAAGACCAAGAAAATCTCATGCAAATCCAAATTTTAAAAAAGCCCAAAAGTTAATTATTTGCATTATACATTTTTCACCCTTCAATAAATATAGAAAGACAAGGAAGAAATACTTGGTCCTGTTGCTACTGGACTAAGAAAGACATACTAAGAAAGTCATTTCTAAAGTTATGTCTATTTATTGGAAAATAAGATTTGCTTAATTCCATCTCAGTTTAAACGTGAGTTTCAGAAACATGACTAGCACGAATGAAAGTGTACTTTTCCTGTTCTGATGGTGATGAGTAATGAAGCCAGGGCTAACGTTCATTCATAAATGTGGAATGGAAGATGACAGCTCTTGGTTCGGTAAGGAGGCTTTGAGATGAAGCTTAGCCTGTATTCAGGATAGTTTATTGAGATGTAGATTCAGGTCCCAACTTCACCGCTTGTAATGTGGCCTGGGGAAAGACTATATTCTTTGGACTTCCGTTTCATTCATGAGAGAGGCATGATAGTACTTGTTTTTAAAAAATATAGAGAATATCAGGTAAAGGATAAATGAGGGTAATGTATACAAAAGTGGTTTGAAAAGATATAAATGACTAAACAGGTGAAGTACACTTTTGAAAATAGGTAAAAAGCTGGATGTCGTTATGTACATGTTTTAAAGTTATTCTTGTAGAAAGATTTTCTGCTGTAAAAAAACTTAATAGCATACACATGCGGGAAACGTTTTCCCCAGTCAATTTTAATTTGTTATATATGCTAAGGAGAAGAAACTGAAGAGATGGATGGTCAAATCTATAGGAGACTCTTAGAAGCCATACTTACAAATATATCCTTGAAGAACAACTTAGACCATTTGTTGGCTAGGTAAGCTGTTACTTTTGACATGCTTTTGATTTGTATTTTTGTGGCTTAGTGTACTTTTCAGGGTTGGCTAACAGTTTTCCAGTATCCCTTTATAATGTATTTCTTGCTTTGTCCATGCCATTTCATCTAATTATAAATACTTAGTCCAATAATTGTGACAACAGAAAATGTAATTTCTCTTGTTTGTCTTTAGTGCTTATATGTGGTCATGGAAAGTTAACAGTGAAACGAAATTTGGGTTATACTACATGTAATTTGTGGTTGTTTAAAATTTTCTAGTACTAAGTGGACCAGAATGCCTGAAACAATACATCACAGTTGGTAATCAGTAAATATCAATTAGAAACTTAATACTGAGGGTTGGCATGAAGTAAAGATAGTTCAGCCTCCCGTTTTCTTTTCTTATTTGAAGGGCAACTCGATGCAGTGAAAAGAATGTAGTCATGGTGGTCGGATGTAGGTTTAAATCTTATCGCCTCCGGCTAGTAGAATAATAAGTTCTGACGGTCAGGCTGCGTGGATCTCGGTTTGCCATTGTGTATCGCTGGGCAGGTACCTATCTGGTGGGCGTGTCATTTGTGTCCCTTGCTCCCATAGTTGGCTTGTGAATTCAGTGAGGTTAAATATGCAAAGTACTGTTGAGAGCTTGGCTCTGGAGTCAGACAAGGGTGGAAAACCTGCTCTACTTTACATGGCTCAGTAGGGCTCACTGAGTATTGCCTCTTGTTGCTGTTCTTGTTTGACCTCAGGCAAATTATAAGACTTCTTAGTCTGAGTTTTTGTATCTGTAAAATGAGTCTAATTTCTATCTTGTAGAGGTCTGACAGAGAATATTTCTAAAGCACCTAGAATGTAGTAGGTATTCAATAAATAGTAACTCTCATGTCTGCGGTATTTGTTTTGTTCTGCAGCCTTCTTTTTGAGGAGTATATTTCATATAGCTCACAGGAAGAAATCGATTCTAATAAAGTATCTTTGCTTAATGAGCAGTTTCTTCCGCTTATCAGACTTGTAGAAAACAGGTGAGTTGTGTGTGTGTTTGTGCCCTTCTTAATGTGTACCTCTTGTTTTATAAAGAGATGATTCACAAATTGCAACTTAATATAGTGAATGAATTGTAAAGATAATGTTCTTCTTTTCTACCTTTGAGGAAGGGACAATTAAAGGATTCAAATATATTTGAAATATAAGGGAAAATAGGGGTTGTGTGGGGACTGTGGAGAGTATAATTTTTTTTATATAGACTTTTTGTTGTTGAAAGAGTCGTAGTAACAAACTTGATCAATATCATTTGGTTTTACGTATTCCATTTGTCAAAAATTTAAGTCTCAATCTCAGTAATTTAAAAAATTATATTTTTTCTTTTATACATATACGGTGTGTGTGGTTAATAACTTTGTTAAGAGTAATGAACTAACTCTTTAATTTCATCCCAGATATCCCAAAACATTAGATGCCGTATTAGAGGAACGCCTAAAGGAAATTACAGACCTAAAAAAACAGGAGCTTTTTCACCAATTTATCTCTCTTTCTGCAAGTGGTGGAAAGTATCAGGTAACTTTTTTTCAGGGGAATTATGACACTTACGGGTATTTGTGTGGTAGTTGAAGAGCTCTGGAAGGAAATTTGCTACTTCACTTCTGTTTGGGAAGTTTCATAGAGAGAGAAGATTTTATACAGTTTGCCTAGTTAGCTGAAGTAAGACTCTGAGGCAGGAATTAAATAATTGGAGAAGGGTACAGTAATTTTTAGATAACTGTGAACCTGACACTTACTTCTGGTAAAGCGTTGTTTGGAAATTTTGCATATGATGCTCGTTAGCAATCACCAAAAGATGGCCTAACTTAGGTTTCTAGTGTTCCTTATCTTTCTCCTCTACCCTTATTTTTCCAGTGCAGTACCCACCAGCCACGTGTGGCTATTTAAGTCATTGATTAGGAAAAGGGAAGTGGATTTTGTTTCATGATTATGTTAGAACTTCAGAAATTTTCTGGTGATTCGCCCTAAGTCTTTATACTAGAAGTTAGACATTTAAGTAGTTCTTATAATCAGCCTTGAAAATAAATGTTAGGATGAGAAATACGATTGTTTGGGTTTTTCTCCTCCATAATTAGACTTTCGTCTTTAATGGTATTTCATTTCCAAAATCATATGTTGATAGACTTCCTTCGTAGTCTAATTATCAATACATAAATAAAGTTGCCACTAATTTGAGTGTCACTGTCACATCATTTAGATGAATTGCATTCTCTTCAGTGATCAATTTTTTTGATTTATATTTTCATTTAGGCGCTAATACAGTGATTTATCTTAGGTGCTTTTCACCTTGGAATCAGATATACATAAAGAATACAAAATTACTTCATAGAATTACTTCACTAATTTAAACCTACGTGTAGGCACAAGTATACATGAAATCACAACATTCACAAAAATTTTTTTTATCTGCTGTTACTCATACTATGTTCTGGAGACAAAGATTTTGCTTTACTTTTTACTTTCAGTTTGGTTTACTTTTTGGTTTCTGAAATTAGATGGTGGTTATTGAATAAGTTGGGCAGCTCGGGGTGGTTTTCTCTGGTTCTTCTTGATCATGTGCTGCTCAGATTGAATGGCGAGATCATGTGGTAATTGTGCTGAATCCTGTAGTTTTTAGCAGATTCTGATACCTCCTTGATGCTCAGTCTGAATCACCCACTTGCTCCTGTGAGACTTCTGGCCATTAATCATCTGAAAAATGTCATGACAACATCAAAGGTTTGTGTCAGATAGCCTTCATTTGTGATGTTTTTATCCTTATGATGAGCAGTGTAATTCTAGAATAAGAAATTGAAGTTACCACCTAGAATCAATACTGTTTAATTATAGAGATAAGCCTAATAAAGAATATGGGCATTCACTGGACAAAGATTTAGGACCATACATGCCAGAAGCCACCATTTTAACCTGTATATGTTTCCACGTTGCAGATGATTAGGTTAGCTTTAGTTAAGAGTTTTCCAACCTGGGATTTATAGATTAATTTACAGAGGGGCATAAATTATCTGAGAATTTTTTAGTTTTGAAATTTGAATTTGATAGTCTTAAGTTTAACATGAGCGTATTTGGGGACATCAGAATGATAGCTTTTGGAGCCCTGTTCATGATTTCGGTACCTGCAAGTTGCATTTGTCTTTAAAATTTTGGTGGCTTCTGGTAGTAAGTACAGAAGCTGACTTAATTTGTAAATAAAGCCTTTATAACAAAATGATATTTTACAAAGACTTTGCAGTGATTCAAATAGAGCAGTATTTTCCAAACTTTAGTCATTCAAGCAAATTTTTTGCTGTATTAGCTGACCACTGATGTTAATTTTTTTTTTAATTTTTCTTTAGTTTCTTTTAAATGGACTCATTTTTTCACATAGCTTTCTTTTTTTTAAATTGAGTTATGGTTGATTTACAATATTATATTTCAAGTGTACAACATAGTAATTCAGTATTTTTATAGATTATACTTCATACAAAGTAAATACAAAATATTGACTATATTCCCTGTGCTATGCATTATATCCTTGTAACTTAATTTATACCTAGTAGTTTATACTTCATTATCCTCTTCATCTATTTCACATAGCTTTTAAATCATGCGTTTGAAGTGCTAATTGTATGTACACTTTACTGTAGTTAATACAGTTTGAAATAAGAATGTTCATCTGTGTAATATCTAAAATCATCTCATGCACTACCATTTGCATATTTGGAAAATTTCTAGGTTAGAGAAAAATGCTAGCAGAGTTTAGTTTCTCCATAGCACATAGTAGTATAAACACACTGAACTCTAAACTTGTGTCATGGCCATTAAAACCAGATTCGTATTACAAGTAGAATTTAATTTCAGCTAATCATAATTACCACGTTAAGTTTATTTAATTTTGAATTTTACTGTTTTTAGTTTTTTTACTTTTCAATTTGTAATTTTAAAAATATTTTAAAATATTTTTGTTCTCTTATATTTTTAAAGAGTTATACTTAATTTTTAAAATGGTAGATGTATTCAAATTGGAAAAATATTGCTTGGCTTGATTCATTTCTGATCTGGTACAAATTATGTTTCTTTCATAAATTGCTGGTAGGTTTGTCTCATTGATTTGTTGGATAATTAAACTCAGTGAATACTGTTCTTTGTTGTAATAGGAAGATTTCAGTGCCTAGAATAAAAAGTGGGATTCCTGGAATCTCCTAATATTCTTTTTTTTTTTTTTTTTAGTTTTTAATTTTTTTAATTTTTTATTTTTTATTTATTATTATTTTTTAACGTCTTTATTGGAGTATAATTGCTTTACAATCTCCTAATATTCTTGAAGCCATTCTTATCCTTCCTGCTTTTACTCTTAATCCCATCCTACCCTGTCCTCCTCTGGATTTGTTAGTTTTTTCAGTGAAGGGCAGCGTATACATTCAACTTACAGGCTTTAGTATTGTAATTGCAGTTAATGTCTGTCTTTGCATGCTTTGATTTCCTTTTCCCTTCTCTGTTAATGTCTGGACATAGGTTCTGTTCTGTTCTCGAATTCCAGATTGAGCTATTTGGCTACTTATTAGCTTTTGAGAAAATTTTGGCATTTGGCATTAAACTTTGACTTCAGTTTTGTGAACTTTAGGGATTTTACTTTTTTTCTCCCAACCTTCTGACCTACATTATTTTCTGTGGGATTATTTACTTGTTTTTTTTCTTTTCACCACCTACAGGGAGAGATATATTCAGTTTGGTTAGCAGTCTTATTTTTCTGTTACTGTGAATGATTTTATGCTTTATTTTCTTTTGTTACTTAAAAGAAAAATATGAACTTTTTGGGGCAGATTGCAGTCATCAGCACGTGTCATCATCCTTGTAAAAACCTTGAAAATTAAAAGCTAACTTTTAACACTGCTTACTATGTCTAAAGCACTGTTTTAAGTATTGATATGTATTATTTGATCCTGTAACAACCCTTTGAGGTAGGTATTATTATTAGCCCTGTTTTATAGATGAGAATAATGAGACCTAGGAAGGTTAAGTAACTTACTCAAGGTCGCACAGCTAGTAAGTGGTGGAACTGGGATTTAAACTTAGACATTCTGGTTCTTTAGTTTGTGCTCTTCCAAAATCTAGGTTCTCATTTTAACAAGATGAACTCTTTAATGCAAAAATTGTATTTTAATTGCACATCTTATTATATTTTCAATGGAAACTGGAAAGAGTTTGTACCAAACAATTATTCGTCCAAAAAGGACTTCTAGAGTTTGCCTAGTTCAATGCAAGTGTGCTTAGTTTTTAATTCGCATCCGGGGCAGCAGAACCTGTGTTCCGTAACTGGAATTCTGGAGTGCTTTTCACAAAACCATACTTCCTTTCTAATGTAAAGTCTTCAGAGGTTTTAGCAACAACTAAATTAATATTTTTTTTCTATTGCTCAGGAGAGTATCGATGAGTCTTTCATTAAAGAAGCTATTTTAACCCGATTAGGTGATGATAGCATAGACGTTGTCTTGTCAGCTATAAGTGCATTTGAGGTGAGTGAATTTGTTGTTCATTGACGTGCATGTTTTGTTTGTAAATATTTACTTACCCTTCTCACATGAATCTCTGCTCTAAGCAGCAACATATTTGGAAATTATGCTTTCACTGGAAATTTGTTCTGTTGAGAGCATAGACTTAAGCCTGGTTGGGGAAAGCACATGGGAGTAATTAGATTATACAACTTTATATATTTGGAAGTTCTTTTAAAAGGGAAAAATGCTTTGTGAATTTTTATCAGTAGTAAATACGTAGGGATCCTGGGAAATTGGATCCTGAATGGCACTTTTAAGAAATTGGTCTCATAGAACTTTTAAATTATACTGGAATTCTTGGGAGATAAATTCTTTATAATTCATAATTTTTTAAAGTTCGTTTAACAAGCACCATATTTGAAGCAAGCAAAAATTTACTTACGGGTATTTTTTTCTCTCTAGATTTTCAAACAACAGTTTAGTTCAGAAGTGACAGTTTCAAATCTCCTGAATCTCTTTCAAAGAGCAGAACTTTCAAAAAATAGGGGATGGTATGTATTTGTATCTCCTAAATAAATTAATGAAATTATTTTCTTTTTAATACATTTATTTATTTATTTATTTATATTTGCCTGCGTTGGGTCTTCTTTGATGGGCGCAGGCTTTCTCTAGTTGCGGCGAGCGGGCTTCTCATTGCGGTGGCTTGTTTTGTCGCGGAGCACGGGGTGTAGGCGCACGGACTCAGTAGTTGTGGCTCGAGGGCTCTAGAGCGCAGGCTCAGTAGCTGTGGCGCACGGGCTTAGTTGCTTTGAGGCATGTGGAATCTTCCCGGACCAGGGATTGAACCTGTGTCCCCTGCATTGGCAGGCGGATTCTTAACCACTGCGCCACCAGGGAAGTGCCTGAACTTCTTATATCAAGTTCGCTTTTATTTGGGTTTGTATGGATTTGTTGTAGTATTCTCTATGTTTGAAATTTTTCTTAATAAAATGGAAAAAGAAATGTATAGTGTATGATATAATACTGAGATCTGGGAAGTAGGATGGGAAGGAGCTTTAATTTTTTGCTTTATATAATGTATTTCTACTTTACAAGGATAATATATTACACTTTATAATTAAAACAATTACAAATATATTAAATAAAAAATAAGCTCAGAGGCACATGATACCTTTTGTAATGTTTTGATGAGCTTTCGTTATTTCACTTTTGGCACCTAAGCTTTTTGCATGGAAAAGTGACTAAGCTCCTTAGAGGATGAGAGCATGTCTTACAGGTTTTTGTGTCCTGTTTAGTTCTTAGCGTATAGTATGTGTTCAGATAATATTTTTTGAACTGATGAGTGACTCTCTGATTTCTAGTGGAGTTGAGATGTATAGTGTGATATGTTTTATGTTACAGTTAACCTAATGATTTCTTAAAAACAAAGATTTGACAGAGTTGGTTTAAAATTAATGTCCCAAATAACTCCTTTGTTAGCATGGATTTTAAGTGATATCTTGATGTTTCTCAATAATGTGTTTGGTAAAGAGACCAGGATGGTGTCAGTTGAGCTGGAAAAATGTAACAATGATTTTTTGCTGAACTGAAGTCTCTCATGTGTCTCAACCAAATGTGTTTATGTATCTTTTAGGTACAGTGTGCTTGAGATAGCAGCAGACATACTAATTAAAGCAGAGATACTGAGTGAGAATGATCAGTTGTCGAATCAGGTGGTGGTGCACCTGCTGCCATTTATGGTCATCAACAATGATGATATGGAATCTGCTGAGGTGAAAATGGCTATATATTTATCAAAATCAGGAATTTGCTCTCTTCATCCTTTATTAAGAGGCTGGAAAGAAGGTAAGAAATTCAGTTGTTTTTTAGAAAAAGTGAACAGGTGACACATTAAAAAAAGAAGATAACCGTAATTAAAAATTGGCAGTGATTGTTATTTGAAATTGTTCATTGTGTTACATGCCAGCAAGGTTTTAAAAAATTTTTGCTAATATGGAAAGTATACAGTGAAAAGCACACTGACCCACTGAAGAATTCGTAATTTTATGAAAAGAAAAATAAAAAGCAAACCTTCGTAGGAAAATTGTAAAACTTTTGCCTAAATTCTTTACTTGACATGATATTTAGGTGAGTGTTAGTAACATAAGGGCCCTCTGGTGTTCAATTATTATTATTTTTTTAAACAGCTCTTGAAAATGTGATTAAAAGCACAAAGTCAGGAGAACTAATTGGTGTAGCAAGTCAGAAGATGATTGAGTTGCTGGCTGACAATATAAATTCAGGGGATCCCTGTTCAATGTTAAAGATGGTAGGTATGTTGTCGAAGTCAACCCCCTGGGTTTCCTTCTCATAATCTTATTGGATTCTCAGTGTTTGCTTTACTAGATTCTTCTTCTTCTTTTTTTAAAATAACTTTTCCATTCTTGAGTACTTTGTTTTGTTTTAAAAACATAGTGTTTAGTATATTTTGCAGATTGTTTGAAATCCTTAACATTTTATGTAATTTATTTCATCCTGGTTTTATATTGGACCAGTAGGAATATAATGGCTACTTTTAAACCTTTTCTCCTCTCATTTAAAATGTTAAAGTCATATTTTTTGTTAAAATAGCAAAATATAATGTAAAAGAGGAGAAATTTTCTTTTGCCTTAGTAAATCTTTTAAAGGCATAAAAACATCCAGTTGGCAAGTGCAGTTGTGTTCGTTATAATTTCTGAAATTATTTATTTTTATAGTTACCCAGAAATCAATGCTTACTACTTTTTTAAGGTTTTATATTTATCATCTCACTCTAAATATGAAATACATGATACCTAGATAGGCAGAGGTAGAGAAAATTGTTTTTATGCAAACCAAGAGCTACCATTCACGGAGTCTGTCTATTTTTCAAGGTGGAGGATTTAATAAGTGTTGGAGAAAAGGAGTCCTTTAGCCTGAAGCAGAAAGTGACTTTTCACGTGATCATGGCTGTACTTGTTTCCTGCTGTTCATCTTTAAAAGAAACTCATTTTCCATTTGCGACAAGAGTCTTCAGTTTGTTGCAGAAAAAAATAAAGAAGCTCGAAAGTGTCATTACTACAGTGGTAAGGAGTGCAAACTCTCTGGAAAGTTGAATGTTAGAAAAGTGACTGCCTGGCCTGTTAATCACAGCAGAACTGAAAATCGGGGGCTGAGATGCTGAGTCTTTGGATTCTAGGGGTGAAATGTGAGGCAGCCTTGGGTAGCAGTAGATAGTGGATTAGGTGCTGTCTTCCTTTTGCAAGAAATTTAATTGAATCATGGAATTTCACGTTTGTGGTGTTTGTGTCTGATAGTTGACTCTCCCCTGTATCATCTTTATTGGGTAATTATCCAAGCTATACTTAACTACGTCTAGTGGTGAGGAATTCACCAGGTATATTAGTGCTTGAATAAAGTATTGTTTCATTCTGTTGTTTACTGGAATAGATCTTTTGTATTATTTTAATTTGGATTTTGCCAGCGTACTATTATCTTTGACAGTCTTACTAAGGAACATGTTTCAGTTGTTGATATTTTTACCAAACACTACACCTTGGGGATATAGATTATTTCTTTTAATATCTGCCATAGAATAGTGTCTTGTACTTAATAGCATCTTGTTTTTATTTGTTCTCCAGACTTCAGAGGGTTCCTTGTTGTAGGAGTTGCTCAACAAATCCCATCTTTTTGACGTTCACTTATACCCTCAGGATTTTATAAGTTCTGGTCATAGCCATTATAGCTAAATTTATGTAAACTTTAAGAGACTGAATCTTCATATTTTAAAAAGTAACCCAGGGAATTCCCTGGCAGTCCAGTGGTTAGGACTCGGCACTCTTTTACTGCCAGGGCCCAGGTTTGATCCCTGGTCAGGGAACTAAGATCCTGCAAGCCACGTAGCGTGGCAAATAAATACATACATACACACCCACATACCCAGATGAGCCCTTCTTAACTTCTTTCTTTATTTTTTTGAAAGTGTGGTGACCTGGACTGTATTTGTTCTCAGTGGTGAAGTGTGGACAAATCGAGTGTTTTATACATACGTAGATAACAGGTGGTTTTATATTTGATGCCCTTTCTGAGAGACCCGAGCATCTTTTCGGCGGTAGCAGCACTTTGAGCCAATGAAATCCCTCACCAGAGACATTATCTTAAAAGTCTGGCTTTGGGTTATTTTACTACCAAGTTATTATTCTGCGCTCACCTATATGGAGTCTCGTTTGTTGTTTTCCTGCACCATTTCTCATGCTTCCTTTTGGCACTTGTAGTGTAATATCTAAGCACCTTAACGTTTTGCTTCTTGTTTAGAATCATCTGCAAGTTTGGGGATTTGACCATGTACCTTCTTCAGATAAGCAGTAAAAGTATGAAACGAGAAAAGTCCCTTTAAGGATCTCTTGGAAATCCAGTACCTTATTTTTCTGTTTAGAAACGTGCCTACCCTTTATTTGACAAGGATAAATTATATGAATAACATTTGTTTTTAGGGACGGTGTTTTAAGAAAACATAGATAAAATGAAGCCATGATGAACTTATTTGTGTCTTGTGAATAGTGATGGTTAGATCTCTTTAAAAATCTGATTAAAACTATTATTCCTCTCCCCACCCAAATACACATATAGACAGAATTTTGCAAATTACCAGTCATATAGCCATTGCAGTCCATCTGTATAACCCACGTTCAGAACCCCGTTAAACTTGTGCTGTTTTTGCTTCCTTTGACATTTCAGGAGATCCCCTCGGAATGGAATTTTGAGCTGATGATGGACAGAGGGATACCGTTGGAGCTGTCGGCACATTATGTAGAAGAGCTCAAGACCGCCCGGAGGACTGCTGTGGAGGACTCAGTTTTACTCGTGTTTTCACTGAAAAATTTTATTCATGCACTAAAGGCTCCTAAATCTTTTCCTAAAGGTAGGACAAGCTGTGAATCTTTTGAATGTGATACTGTGGAAAACTGAGTTATTGACTCCACAACTTGTTCTATGTCTTGAATGAGAAGTTCCCAGCAGTGTATTCGCATAAGTTTATGCACCGTTTCTCCTTCTCTTCACATGCCCGTAGACGATACCTGGTGGAATCCTGAACAGCTGAACGAAGACAGCAGAGACTACTTGTGCTTGCTCATTGGGCTCTTCGAGATGGTTCTCAGTGGTGCTGACACCGTCCATTTTCGGGTTCTGATGAAACTTTTCATGAAGGTACCGGCTCACCTTTTTCAGGCAGACTCTCCCCTTGAAGGAGATGTTGTAGATTCTTTGAGCTATGACAGTTTTTAATGAACATGAAAGACTTTTAGACAGTGAGGAGCGTGTGGTGATGGATGCAGACCCTGTAAAGCAGTGCTGATTCGTGACACCAGTCAGTAGGTTGGACGGAGACTGACGTTGCTGCCGGCCTCCTCACGTGTTAGGCCTGCTCAGGTGTTTAATAATCACAATGGCCAGATATGTTCGGTTGACTACTGTCATTATCAACGAGAAACTGCAGTTCAGAGAGGTGATTTAGGATATGCAGTCGCTCAGTGAAGAGACTTCGTCACGGCACCGTGACCTCCGTGCTGCCAGGCCCAGTGGTCAGTTCTTTGCTCTTGTCTTACTTGCCCTCTCGACAGCATTTGACACAGTTGACACTGCTCACTCCACCCTCACGGTACTTTCTTAGTGAGGCTTCCCGACATCACTTTTGTCTTGGTTTTCTGCTTGGCGACCTCATCCTTTCCATTGTTGTTAAATGTGTTCAAGTGCAAAATTATAGTCAGTCGTCTGAATTCCTTCACACCCTCCCCAGTCGGTTAGAGTACCAAGCAGAGAATAATTTTAAGTGACTAGACAAAGCAAAACGTTGCAATAAATTGTTTTCTGTAATTGTACACTAGTGGGAAGAGGATTTGGAACCAGCTTATGTGAGTAAAAATTAAATTAACCTTCACTGTGTTTTGTTTTTAACTTAGGTACATCTAGAAGATGTTTTCCAGTTATTCAAGTTCTTTTCTGTTTTATGGACCTATGGTTCTAGCCTTTCAAATCCACTTAACTGCAGGGTGACAACCGTGCTGCAGACTCAAGCTCTTTATGTGGGCTACGCAACGCTCTCTTCTCAGAAGGCTCAGTGTAGACATCAGCTGGCATCCGCGTCTTCTCCAGGTACTACAAGTAGCATCGTTCTGTTCCGTCGTGACCAGATGGTAATGCTTTCTCCACGTGTGCTGTGTGAAGGTTGTAGTTTGGAGAATTTCTTTTTTTATTAGTGTGGGTGCACAATCTTTCTGTCTGTGTATGTATGTATTTGTGTGCGTATGTATTTTTGTGTATTTGTAGACTGTTTTTGGTTACTTCTAAGTACTGCTTTTAAGTTCTAAACATCAATGGCAAAATCTCACCAAAACAGATAATAAAAATGGCAGGTGGTTAATCATGGGTTTTTAATATCCATCTGTTCATTTTTTGAATAGTAACTGGGCTGTCTAAGGAAGCCAAGCCATCATAATACAATTCATCATTCAACTGATTAATTATAAAATTGGTCTCCATTCAAGCAACCCTCCTGGATTTATCTCTTTTATTGGGTATAAAGTAATTTTCAGGTTGGGCGATCACTAATGAAACACCCAAAAATAAAACTTATGTTTTTATAAAGTAAATTGTAAATTCTGCAAAAGATGCAGAATTTCACGAAGTTGATAAACATGCTGTTGAGAAGTGGATTGACTTGCACAGCTATTGACAAATGAGAGGACCTGTCAGAATTAGACCCTATAGTGATTGAAGATGAGCAAGTTGATGAGGATGACGGAATCATTTAAGTACCAGAGGAATGACAGTGGCCTGTGGAGAATTTGAACATGCTCTTGATTAAGTTTTTTATTCCCAAATCACTTGTTATAAATGTTCTGTGAAAGCAAAGTGAATGACCATACATTTTCCCCAGAACAGTTTCTCAATATTTATCTTTTATTAGCTCCTTGAAAGAGCACATAATTACAGTTGTAACCAAAATTTTGTTATATGTGGGATAGATATACAATTTTAAGTTTTACTTACCCAATAAAATCCCATGAATGTAATTTTTTCTCCACTACTTACTGAAATATTGCAGTCCCTTTCTTAGGTGGATTTACTTTTAAGAAGGTTTATTCAGGTTTTTCGGATGTGAATTTCCTGGACTTTTTTTTTTTTTTAACATCTTTATTGGACTATAATTCCTTTACAGTGTTGTGTTAGTTTCTGCTGTATAACAAAGTGAATCAGCTATATGTGTACATATATCCCCATATCCCCTCCCTCTTGCGTCTCCCTCCCACCCTCCTTATCCCACCCCTCTAGGTGGTCGCAGAGTACCGAGCTGATCTCCCTGTGCTATGCAGCTGCTTCCCACTAGCTATTTTACATTTGGTAGTGTATATATGTCACTGCTACTCTCTCACTTTGTCCCAGCTTACCCTTCCCCCTCCCCATGTCCTCAACTCCATTCTCTACGTCTGTGTCTTTATTCCTGTCCTGCCCTTAGGTTCATCAGAACCTTCTCTTTTTGTTTTTTAGATTCCATATATATGTGTTAGCCTACGGTATTTGTTTTTCTCTTTCTGACTTACTTCACTCGGTATGACAGACTCTAGGTCCGTCCACCTCACTACAAATAACTCAATTTTGTTTCTTTTTATGGCTGAGTATTCCGTTTTATATATATGTGCCACATCTTCTTTATCCATTCATCTGCTGATGGACACTTAGGTTGCTTCCATGTCCTGGATATTGTAAATATTGCTTCAGTGAACATTGTGGTACATGGCTCTTTTTGAATTACGGTTTTCTCAGGGTATATGTTCTGGGCATTTAAACTTTTTGAATGAATACATTGTAAACATCTTTCTATATTAATAAATACAGAATTATATATATATTTTAAATGTCTGCAGAATATTTTGTGTGGAGATACCATAGTTTATTAAAATAGTTATCTACTGTTAAACTTACGAGTTTTCAAAAAAACGAAGTCACAAGTAGTTAGATTTTCTAATTAGGTATGAAATGTGCTATCCTTTGGCATCAAAGGCAGTGGCTTCTGAGGATTATATGCCTCTTTGTAAACAGCATGACCAAAGGACCTAACTTTTCCTCTGGTATTGCTGCAAGACGGGCTCCCTTCCTACCCCTGCTGTCTTGCCTTCTGTCACCTCTCCACTTCCTGAAGTACTTTTGCATTTATGCTGCCTAGATATGTCACAGTTACTCCACTGAAAACAGGAGAGATGCACTCTGTTCTTCATGCAAGCTCAAGGACCACTAGAGTCCCCCAGGGCCTCAAGTAGAGGGCCGCTTCCTCATTGCACCGGTCCTCAGAGCACTCCACTGTGAATCCACAGTGAGCTTCCAGCCATACCTTTCCCCTTAGGAGTCTAGGAAGTGTTGGCTGGTATTTGTTTTCATATATTTACAAGAAGATATTATGCTGTGCAAAAGAAAAAGGGTTTGCAATATTAATATAATTGTATGAGTTAACTTTTTTTCAGTGGCTTGGGAATCTAATCAGTTTCTTTACTTTCTGTGCAAATATGTATTCCAGCTCAGGCTTGCATAGAGCAAATCTTTGCTAAATGAATAAGAGTTTAACGTTTGTAAGCTGGAGGCTGCTGTTGGTTTGTTATGCCTTATCAATATAGTAAGTTTATCTACATGTTTAAAAGCAAAACTCAAGTATTTTTTTCAGCTTTTATGTAAAATATGCTATTTCAAATCTGAAAAAAATTAGTTGGGAGAATGAAGTCACAAAGATTTTTAAGTGGAAGGACATACTTAACAGCTGATTGCTTAAATAATGTAGTTTAACCCACCTTGGGTTCCAGTAACTTACTTGAACATAACAACCATAGTAGTTAGTACTTTGTTTTTGAATTTGGCTTTTTCTGAAAGCTCTGCCCCACTCTACTGGGAATTTTAGCAAACAGATATCATGGCCTGATGCTGCCCTTTGTATGAATTCAACTTCTCAGCTGTTCATTTTTGGCTTTACTTTATAAATTAATGTCATGGAGACCAGGAAGGATTTCCAGCTTTCATATGACCTTCTTGGAAGAGTATGAAAGCTTGTCACACTCTTTCTTAGCATTCCAGAAGTAGTATATGTAGAATGGATCATTTCTAGCAAGATAAAAATCACCAAAATTTGCCCCAGTAGATAGTATGGAATAAAGCTTAAATAACTAATTACCATAAAAGGACTTTAGATGTCTCTTTATCCTGGAGACTTTTCTTCAAAAAACCCTGATTCACTTGATTTCTACCAGGTCCTTGAAGCCGGTTATTTCAATGTTATTGAACTGGGCAGGGCATAGAACCAAGGAAAGCTTCCAGATTCTTTGTCTAAAACCAACACAACATCTTTACAGATAAAAGGCGATGGCTGTATTTAATAATGATGCAAAAATTCTAAATAAAATAGTTGCTGGGTCCAGCAACATTATTTTAGAAAGTAAACATTTCCCCAGAGTTCATTCCAAAAATACAAAGTTGGTTCAAAACAAGATATTCTATTATATAATTGGCTAGAGAAAACCCATATAATCATGTCCAAAGATCTGAAAAAGCATGAGATAAAAATCAGTAATTACTCCTAATTAAGTGACAGCAGAGTAGGAGTAACATGATGAAAATACTTCCCAAATCAAAAGCTAGTATTTTTACCACGTAATTGACGAAACAAAAGCATTCCTGTTAAATTCATCATTTTTATTGAACATGGTTCTAGAAGCATAGTTGGCAAAAATAGATACGTTTCAGACACTAATGAGATGTGTGAATGACAAAGCTGACATCCCAGATCTGTGGGGTTCTTAGGTTGACTGTTAAACAGGACATCTGCTAGCCATTTGGAAACATTAAAGAAGGTTGACTCTAACCTTATTCCTTAGACAAAAATTTCACCTGAACTAAAGATTTCACATTAAAAAAAACTTAGCTTTAGTGTTAGAAGAAAATGTGGAGTACTAGAGGTAGATACTTTTAAAACTCTTTTAGAGTGGGGAGCACCTTTCAAAGCAACATGTAAAACTAGAAGAAAAATTCTTCTATAAAGCTCTAAAATTTCCGCATCAAAAAGAAAGTGAAAACAAACATCTATTCAGGACAAAATATCTGCAAAGTATCATGCACAAATGGGTTATTTCCTCTGCACTCTTGTGCAAGGATGTATATACAGGGTGTTTGTTGCAGCAGTTTTAATGCCAAAAGACTAGAAACAATCTAAACTTTTACCAGTAAGGTAAAATACAGTAACCAGTAAAGTAAAATACAGTGGAGCATTTGTATACAGTTTTAAAAGGATATTTAATATAGATATGTATGTACTTATATGGAAAACCCTTCCAATATACATTGAGATGTGATAGCAGTTGGTGCAGAACAGGATATGTATGCTATGTTCTCATTTGTGTGTTTTCAAAAGAATATAACAGAAAATGTCTAACACTTCTCTAGCATAGAAAACAAATAATTAAACAGTGACTGGTCTTCAGAGAGGGAGTTTGAGTTGAGAGGAAAACTTGCATCATGCACCCTTTGGTACTATTGAAGTTTTATACTGTTTCAATGTGTTTTTTATGATTTTTTGTGTTTTTATAATTTTTTTTTATAATTTTTATTTATTTATATTTATTTTTGGCTGTGTTGGGTCTTCGTTTCTGTGCGAGGGCTTTCTCTAGTTGTGGCGAGCGGGGGCCACTCTTCATCGCGGTGCGCGGGCCTCTCATTGTCGCGGCCTCTCTTGTTGCGGAGCACAGGCTCCAGACGCGCAGGCTCAGTAGTTGTGGCTCACGGGTCCAGTTGCTCCGCAGCATGTGGGGTCTTCCCAGACTAGGGCTCGAGCCCGTGTCCCCTGCATTGGCAGGCAGATTCTCAACCGCTGCGCCACCAGGGAAGCCCTGTTTCAATGTTTTGAATCGTTACTTAAATTTTTTTCCCTTTGGTTTTAGTGGTGACATCTCTACTCATTAATCTGGGAAGCCCCATAAAAGAAGTACGTAGGGCTGCTATTCATTGTCTCCAGGCCCTCAGCGGAGTGGCATCCCAGTTTCATCTGGTCATAGATCATGTGGTTCCTAAAGCAGAGGAGATCACCTCAGATGCCACCTATGTTGCTCAGGTAAACTCAGTAGCAAGGAAGATTGAGAGTGTGTATGCCCGTGTGGACACATGAACCTTTTTCTCCTTTCTTGACATTCTGCTTTGCAGGGATTTTTATTGACTAAGTCATTGAATTTAGAAATTGATATTGCAATGTCTGCACATCTTTCTTCCCACATTTTAAAAAGATAGCAATGCCATGTTTCATTTCTGCTATCTTTTTAATGGCTAAAAGGCCAATGTTTAGTTTTTGATAGTAAGCTACCTGATGGGTAGTGATACCCTTTCCTATTAAGGGTATTGAAAATCATGAGCAGTGTCGCATCATTTGGGAAAGAATCTTCCATAAGTAGTACATGTAACTTTTTTTTTTCCAATCCGGTTTTTTTTTTTTTTTTGTATCCCAGGATTTGGCTACTTTATTTGAGGAACTACAGAGAGAAAAGAAGCTGAAATCTCATCAGAAGTTGTCTGAAACTTTGAAAAACCTACTTTATTGTGTATATAGTTGCCCATCTTATATTGCAAAAGATTTGATGAAAGTACTTCAGGAGGTCAACAGTGAGGTATGTGCAATTTAAGTGGGCTGTCCAATCCATGTGATGTTACTAAAGATTATTGTAACTGCTCACGTGTGCGTAAGACTTTGTGAGAGTTGCATATATGCACTCAGATGTGAACATTTTATTAATTTGGGAGGGGGAAGAGTTGAGGTGGAGAAAAGAGATACAGGATACAAAAAGCAAATATTAGTGAGTTTCTTTCCATTTAAAAATTGTGTTATCCCTGTCTCATCATTGATGTGATTTTAAATGAATTTTACAGTTACACAGGGAAAAACACTGGCGATGCACTGCTGAAAAACTGTTAGTTTTTGTTTGTTCTTCAAGTGAAAATCCTCCACAAAATAATATATTTGAACATAAAAGTCTGTGCACATTCCAAAATCATTTACTCATTTTTAAAATGTATGTGGCTGTACATTTTTCTGTGGGGAGAATCCAAAGCTTTCATTATGTTGTCAAGGAAGCCTGTGATTCAAAAGAAAGAGGCTGTGAATCACATGTTTGTGTGGTGGTTTGTGCTGGTACAGAAAAACTGCTCCTCATCCTCGTGTTCCAGAAATGCCCGTGGACCTTACCGTTCTTGGACTGACTGCAACTTGCAGAACTAAAAGAGGGATCAAATGGAGTAAAAGCCATTTGATTATATTGTCTTGTTGTCAGCAAACAGATGGCCTTTATCAGCTCTGTGTCATCCCTGGTATAAACAAGGAATTGACAGTCTTGGTCTGTAAAAAACCAAGTAGTAAATATTTTAGGCTCTGTGGGCCATACAGATTGTGTTGCAGCCACTTAGCTCTGCCATCGTGTTGCGAAAGCAGCCTCAGACAGTATGTAAACAAATGAGCATGCCTGTGTTTCAGTAAACAAAATTGACAAAAACAGATGGTCCTCTGGACTTGGCCTGCAAGCCATAATTTGCTGACTCCTGGTTGAGTTATTAAAGACTTCAGATACATAATTTTAATTAATATTAATTACACAGCATTGGAAATGTAGTGTAGAAAAACTAAAATTTATTTTTATAGTCCAAAACTTTAGTTTGTATTTCCTGTTTTCAGAAGGTGTTAGGATGCTCACAGATTATTTTTCCTGTCATCTCTAAAGGGTTTGGATCTTTTGACTGTTATAGACTGAACTGTCAGAGGGGACCTGGGTGCCTTAGTTGGATTAATAGCTATCCCTGTGTCTTAAGAGGTCATTATTTTATTGTTTTTTTTCCTCCAGGCTAAGCTTGCAGTCTTGCAGCATATCTTTGGATATCTTTGTACAGCAAGCAGAAACTTATATCCATATAGATAACTATTTACTAATAAATTTTCCAAACTTTAGATGGTGCTTTCTCAGCTGCTGCCTATGATTGAGCAACTGTTAGAAAAGATGCAGAAGGAGCCCACAGTTGTCCTGAAAGATGAGCTCATTGCTCTGCAGCTCATTCTGGGAAAATATAATGAACATTCAGCTTCCCTTTTACATAAGGACCCGAAGAGTCTAGATATATTTATAAAAGCTGTGCACACAACAAAGGAACTTTGCACAGGAATGCCAACCGTTCAGATTACAGCCCTCGAAAAGGTTAGTGATTTCTTTCAGAAACTGAAGCATGTTCAGGCTTTCAAAAATCTGTAATGTTTTACTTCAAGAAAATAGACTGGGCATATCTTAAAGGAATATGATGTATTTGACCCATTTTGCAAAACTGAATGATGTTCATGAGTCATTTAAACTGACAAAATGGAGACCAGTTTCACATTGTAAAAGAGAATGATAGAAAGATCATGTTTGGAATTCAAGTTTGTTCATTTATCTCAATTGCCTTTTTTCTGCCTCTAGATTACGAAGCCATTTTTTGCAGCTATTTCAGATGAAAAGGTTCAGCAGAAGCTTTTGTGCACATTGTTTGATTTATTGGTGAACTGTAAAAACTCACATTGTGCTCAGACTGTTAGCAGTGTTTTTAAAGGGGTAAGTTGCAAACTTCCTGCCATTTGTTTATTGATGTTTACTCTCTTGCAAGTAACACCATGTTTAAGCTTCCTCTATTTTTTTTTTATACATTTGGTGTAGGATTTTATTATTTATTTATTTATTTTTGGCTGTGTTGGGTCTTCGTTTCTGTGCGAGGGCTTTCCCCAGTTGCACCAAGCGGGGACCACTCTTCATCGCGATGCGCGGGCCTCTCACCATCACGGCCTCTCTTGTTGCGGAGCACAGGCTCCAGACGCGCAGGCTCAGCAGTTGTGGCTCACGGGCCCAGTTGCTCCGCGGCATGTGGGATCCTCCCAGACCAGGGCTGGAACCCATGTCCCCTGCATTGGCAGGCGGATTCTCAACCACTGCGCCACCAGGGAAGCCCTAAGCTTCCTCCATTTTATAATGCTTTTAGGAAGTCAGATGTTCCCATTAACCAGAATCATGGAAAAGGAGGTCATAGAGAAGTGCAATATCAACGTTATAAGTCTTCATCATTATTTTTATTGTATGAAATAATTATAGTTTTGAACACGTAGGGTGTATGTTAGTTTGGATCTTATTCATATTAGGGAGAATCTCCCTCTTATGCAAGAACAGGAGTGAATGGTGGCTCCATGTTCAGCTGGGTCGTGGATTATTCTGCTTGATTTAAATAGTTGTTTAATGACATATAGAATGGAGTTGAGAATCTGCTCATTGGTTTATATGTATATTGAAACCTAGCTGTAGATCAGAATAACCACCTAGTTACTCAGTGTTTTGCTTTGTTGTGCTTTTCTAGGAAAATACTTTCACAAAAATAGATAATAGTGTGGTAAAGTCTTAGTATCCAAATTCTGCAGTTTTCAGAATTTTAACATAATTACTTAGATTTCTAAGATGAGTTAAGTGGAACAAATTAAGGCACAGAGCAGTGTGTATAATATGCTCCTCTGTGCGTGTGTGTGTGTGTCTGTCTGTCTGTCTGTGTTTAATATTTATAGAGCTGTTGGTATATGGAAAATTTCCCAAGAATACATAAGAAATTGTCAATGATATTTGCCTTTGGGGGTTGGGCTGGGCTGTAGGGTTGTAGGGGGACAGAGTGGACAGAAACATGTTCATTGTATCTGTTTGAATCAACGTAAACTGCTCTAATTTTCACCCATGGAATCCTGTCATCACCCATTCTTCCTTCATATTCCAGATTTCCGTTAATGCTGAACAAGTCAGAATAGAACTGGAGCCACCAGATAAAACTAAGTCCTTAGGCACAATTCAGCAAACAAGGAGGCAGAAAATGCAGCAGAAGTAAGAGCTATGAATGCATGAGAACACTGTTGTCCCCCAGGCCTTGGATGTTTTGGAACCATTGTGATTTTTTGATACCCATCAATTGGGCATAATCGGATACAGTAATTTTTACTTATTAGCGTTGATAATGTTTGCTTTTCTAACTTTTTGTCTTGTCTGTTTCCCAGAAAATCACAAGATCTAGAATCTGTTCAGGAAGTTGGAGGTTCTTACTGGCAAAGAACAACCCTCATCCTAGAATTACTGCAGCACAAAAAGAAACTCAAAAGTCCTCAGATATTGATGCCGACACTTTTTAACCTGCTCTCAAGGTAATGACACTTGCCTTTGATCTGTGAGAGAATGAGATTCTAATTCTTGCCCATCTTATTTTATTTAACATTCTCTTTTCACATTCTCTTCTTGCTTAGCTAGTCTGTAAAATAGAGCAAGTTGATACTATAGTTGAAAGATTTAAAGAATGGTTATAGGAACCGGTTGCCAGGGCCTGAAACTAACCTTCATCCTGTATTACATAATAAATGAGCGCTTTCTCCAGCCTACTTTCCTTCCTCACTTTCAACACCATGTCCCCGGGGGCATCATTACTTGTATTTAAGGATACAGTGTGACACCCGCTATATTTTTTAGGTGTGCGTTATTAGATAGCTGTCGTGTATGCATTGCATCGCAGATGTGTGCTCTCGTCCAAGAAAGAAAGTAATTCTCAAGGTTGTCCTCTAAGGAGATTTAAAATAGGTTGACGGAAGGTGCAATAGAGAGGAGAGGTAATGTGACGTAAGTGCCTGCCTGCACTAGAAGAATCAGAGTTAGAAATCTTACATCATGTTTATAGACTTGATGTTTTTGGGTTTTTTTAATAAGTTTATTTATTTATTTTTGGTTTGGTCTTTGTTGCTGCTCGCAGGCTTTCTGTAGATGTGGCAAGCAGGGGCTCTAGGCACGTGAGCTTCAGTAGTTGTGGCACGCGGGCTCAGTAGTTGTGGCTCATGGGCTTTAGAGCGCAGGCTCTAGAGTTGATGTTTAATGTTAATGTTTTATTAACATTAAATGTTTAATGTTAATGTTTTGAATTAAATGTTTATTTAATATGTGTTCTGGACAGTGGTCATTAATGCAGCACTGAAATTGTACAACTCTTTCATTTCCCATCATTTCTCTTCCGGGCATCCTGAAGGTGTTTAGAGCCTTTGCCACCAGAGCAGGGAAGTATGGAATACACCAAACAGTTAATTCTAAGTTGTTTGCTTAACATCTGCCAAAAACTCTCTCCAGATGGCGGCAAAATACCAAAAGGTGTGTACTTTGTTGGAAGGAAAGGGGGGGAAGGATTATCTACTCTGAGGATGAGTGTACCTACCACTTAGAGATTTTTTATTTCTCGCGCTGTAGATGTTCTCGATGAGGAGAAGTTCAACGTGGAATTGATAGTTCAGTGCATCCGCGTTTCTGAGATGCCTCAGACCCATCACCATGCCCTTTTACTTTTGGGTACTGTTGCTGGAATATTTCCTGTAAGTGTTAATGATTTAAGACTTACGCAGATATTTTTTTCCGTGGAAATGCGTAGGCCTGCACTGTTGTGAATTCAGTGGACATTTTGGATATTACAGTGCTGATGGGACTCTTGGCCCTGCTTCTTCAATAGCTGAGACAGTAAGCTGGTTGATCTTGCTAAGCTTTGGTTCCCCTTTTTGTGAAGTGGAGAATAATAGTAACCTTCTTCGTAGGATTGTTGTGAGAATGGGATTGGATAATTTATTGTTAGCACTTAGCACAGTGCTTGGTGCAATGTAGCTATCCAGTAAGTGGTGGTATTAGTGTTATTTGGAAAAAATCCCGTGAATCCTCAGGTAATCCTCACACAGCTTTCAACCAGTGACTTAAAATTAATTTGATTATAAAGTACCTCAGTTAAAGAAATCGTGTTCCTTATAGAAATACGTCGTTTAAAAATTTTTGAAGAGATTGAAATTATTTTCATGTAGGGGATTTAGGTCAGATGTACTTAACCTGGAGCTGGTTCTCCATGACCTTTAGCGAGCGGGTCTCTTAATCTACTAAAATCATATGCAAGATTTAATGTGTATGGGTTTTTTCCCCCCTTGGTGTAGAGTCAGTAGCTCTCAAAGGGGTTGATAATCCAGAAAAAATTAAGAATCATTGATATTTTTCTTTTGTTTTTATTGAAATATAGTTCATATGCCATATGAATATATAGTTAAATGCCACCCATTTAAAGTATACAGTTCAGTGGTTTTAGTTTATTCACAGAATTGTGCAATCATCACCATTATGTACTTCCTAAACTTTTTCATCAACCCCAGAAAGAAACCCCGTATGCATTAGCATTCACTGCCCGTTTCCTTTACCACCAGCACCCCTGATCTACCTTCTCTATCCTAGACGTTTCCTGTAAATGGAATCATATAATACGTGGCATGTTTTGCACTTCATGTAACGTTTCCAAGGTTCATCCATTTTGAAGCTTGAATCAGTATTCTTTTTATGGCTGGATAATATACCATTGTACGTGTATACCACATTTTGTTTATCATTAGTTGACGGACATTTAAGTTGTTTCCACTTTTTGGCTCTTAACAATTATGCTGCTGTGAACACTCGTATAGGAGATTTTGTGTGAACATGTTTTCAGTGTTTTCAATAGGAGTGGAATTACTGGGTCATATGCCAACTTAACTTTCTGAGAAACTGTCAGACTATTTGAGTGTCTGTACCATTTTGTACCCACCAAGCAGTGTCTGAGGGTTCTATGTCCCCACTCCCTCACAGCTGTTATTGTCTTTTTTATTATAGTCATCCTAGTGGGTATGTATGAAGTGGTGTCTTCCGATTTGGATTTTGCATTTTCTTAATAACTGATGTTGATCATCTTTTCATGTGCTTATTGACCATTCGTTTATTTGTGGAGAAATGTCTTTGCAAATCCTTTGCCTATTTTTAATTTGAGTTATTTCTTTTTAGTGCTGAGTTTAATGAATCTTGATACTTGATGTGCTTAAAATGGAAAATATTGAAAAATGTGTTTTCTTTCAGGATAAAGTTCTACACAATATCATGTCTATTTTTACATTTATGGGAGCCAATGTGATGCGTCTAGATGATACTTACAGTTTTCAAGTTATTAACAAGACAGTGAAAATGGTAATTCCAGCACTTATGCAGGTAAGCTGTCTTTCCACCATCATTGGTGTTATTTTTCTGATTTTTAAGATTTTTAAGATTTTACATAGCATGAAATGCAAGAAGTGGTAAATACATGACATGAAAAGCCTTTCTGAAATGCTCAGGTATTTGTTGTGCCCCTTAAATTTGAGTGGTGAACCTAAGGAGTAATCTTGGAAACAGTGTCTTTTCCAGAAATACCTATAAACATGCCAGGCTGGTTCTGCTGTACTGCCAGGGTATAACTCTATAAGTGCCTGAACATTCCTCTGACAAAGTGAATTTACATTTACCGTGTATCTCAGGACATCGCGTCAGTTTGATAAGACCCCTGTGTAGGTCGATGAAATAGGAAGTTTTAGAGCAAATGTGTTAACATACAATTCAACAAACATTTACCAAGCATTCCCTTGAGAGCTCAGTACGCAAAGAGATGAGTGAGACCTGGTCTCTGCCAGACTAGTCTCAGCAAGGAGTGAAGACTTCGAAGCTAAAAAGTAGCCTTGAACGTGAATGGGCATGGCTGTCCACTTGCGTTTTCTGTTTACCCTCACTGTTGTCACTGTCTTTCCTCATGCTATTGACCATTTCAGCGATGACCATACCCAGCACCTCCTCCTTTTAATCTTGGTATAAGGTTGGTATTCTCTGTCCAGCAAGTTAGCCGCGACAGGAGACGTATATAAAAAGGAAAATAACGATACGCATTAATATGGTATATGCCAGTGGAATTTGATAAACACTAAAGAGTTCAGAATAGGGGAAGGTCCACGCGGGCCGGAATGATCACACAGACTTGATTAAGCAGTGGACTTTGAATGGGTCTGAAGAGGAGGTAGGATTTGCTCCCTGAAACGGCAGGCAGTCCCGGCCTGGGGATGGTGTGTGCAGTGTGTGTGAGGGATGTGGAGAGCCGAAGCGGGTGGAAGTAGGGGCACCGGGTTAGCCATTCGTGCAGGGGTCTGTTCCTTCATCCTTTCATCCGCTAGGCTGTTATCTTCTGCGCACCCATACCAGATGGTTTGAACTTTATTCTGGAAGCAGCAGGGAGCTGATGGCCTTACCGTGCTCTGCTTTTCAGATTAAACCGTTCTTCTCGAGGCACAACTCAAATCCTGCTTGGTTTTTGCAGGACGGCCCGAGAGCAGCCTTGCTATCAGGGCCCGTCCTTGGCATCTGCCATCTAGTGCCGCCTGTTACCTTTTCACAGGTGTATTGTGTCTCATGGAGATGATACATCTCCTTTGGGGAAGTGCTCACGCCTTGCACTTTGTAGTCCCCTCGGGGCCACAGAGTGCCGAGGACATAGTCTGTGTACTCCTTGAATACTTACCGATTGGTCTCTGATTATTAGAACTCCTTTGACAACTTCTTGGGCGCACATCTGAAGGCCTTTCTGTGCCTACTTATAGCTTGCCTCGCGGAGGGTTGTTTGCTCCCGCTCACTGCCCCTGCTTGCTGTCCTGCAGTCTGACGGTGGCACCTCTGCAGAAGTCACGAGGAGCGTGGAGGACATCGTGGTCAAGATCATTAACGTGTTCGTGGACGCGCTGCCCCACGTGCCCGAGCACAGGCGCCTGCCTGTCCTCGTCCAGCTTGTGGACACACTGGGCGCAGAGAGATTCCTCTGGGTTCTCCTCCTCCTGCTCTTTGAACAGTATGTCACTAAAACCGCGCTGGTGGCTGCCTTCGGAGAAAAGGTCAGAGCGTAGGGCGCGGTGACAAGAAAAAACGGGTGGTGTTTCACACAGATTTTGTGTCACTTTCCACTTGAAACATGGGGCTGGTGATGGTTAGTGTGCGTTACTTAACAGTGTGTGCTCAGAAGGGCTTTTAAAGGTGTTTCTAGCATTCTCTGAAATTGCTTCCAGAGCCCGAGGCACGGAATACCCTCAGGAGCAACAGGGCTTCTCCTGAGGGTGACTTGACTTTTCTAAGAAACTAGGCTGGTGCCGTGCTGGGTGGGTGTATTTTAATTAAGCCCCAAAGAGTACAGCTGTACAGGAATTAAACTGTGTCTCTTGAACATGGTTTTGAAGGCATTTTAGGGGGCAGGGGAGGAAGGTCGGTGTCACTGAAGTCAGTGAGATGCAGGTGACAGTTTTGAAGAGCCCTGTTTTGAAGAGAGATGAGGGCAGAAGTTACACGTCCAGGGCTGTTTTTAAATGGCTTCTTAGACGTGGGATCCAGGAATAGATCTAGAACCTACTCTCAAAGTAGTATGTTCATTTCTGCCAGATATCATAATGCAGTGTATCCTGGAATTATGCCTCATAATTCTCATAAATTGGCTTTTTTATGTAAGAAGCTCAGTACCTGATTCCTCTGGTCATACACGTGACCATAAGGAACAGCATGGAGTGTCTTTGTGTGCTAAGAAGTACTTTTAAAACATTTCCCTTATTTCTACTTACTAAGTAACATAAATTTGAGAGGTACAGTTTATTACCTATTTCTCTCCCCTACACAGGATGCTATTTTAGAGGCAGACACTGAATTTTGGATTTCAGTCTGTTGTGAATTTAGTGTCCAGCATCAGATCCAAAGCTTGATGAATATCCTTGAGTACTTAATGAAGCTGCCAGAGGAAAAAGAAGGTGGGCGTTAAGTCTGATGTTAATTACTGTTTAATCTGGAAGCTTGAGAGAGGCAGGAGGTAATGCAGCTTGTCTTCAGAACCCATGGTGCGTCTTTAGAAGGATTTTTTTAAGTAAGTTAGTAATTTTTATTCGAGTATACGGTTGTTACCTTCTCCAATGTTTATGGAAAACAGTAAGCGGGATTTCTGCTTGCCGTTCCTCACACGTTGGCTTTCAGGCCTCTGTGCCTCTGTGCTGATGTGTGGGCTGTGGCATGTTCCAAGTGTCTGGGATGAATTGACAGTGAAGTGACAGCAAGTTAGCAGCATCTTATTAGCTATATCTTAGTTTCCCATTAAAATGTGAAGCCTTTTTTTTTTTTTCTGTCTGCACCATGCGGCTTGAGGGATCTTAGTTCCCCAACCAGGGATTGAACCTGGGCCACGGCAGTGAAAGCGCAGAGTCCTAACCACTGGCCCGCCAGGGAGTTCCCGTGAAGACCTTTATAAGAAGAAAAACAAAACAGGTACCACGGCAGTGGTAACTAAATATGAAAATTTTACCACGTAGGGGTCTTGAAGAAAATTCCGCTCATTGCAGCACCGATGAGGTTGGCTTAAGAAAGGGCTGACGTGTTGACTGTTCTTAGTTCTCTGCCCTTTGGAGCAGAACAGTGAGGTACATTAGAAAGAAGGGTCTGAAGACTCCGCAGGGACTGCTGTCTGGGTGACCGGCCATTTACCTTGCCTGCCCTGCTTGGCCGGGTTTGGGAGGGACAGAGCTGGGAGGCGCCGGTGAGCTGTGTGTGGTGACGTGTGGAGGACAAAGGCTTCATTCGAGTCGCTCTCTAGGACGGTGGTTTTTAAGGGGCCCACCACGGACCCCCAGCCATGGCACCCCAACCCCTTTCATATTTGATACATTTGAATGTGGGATTCTACAGAGTTTTAGGACAGACACCTGCAGCTTTTAGAGTTAAATGTTGAAGGCGAGGGATGACCCCCCCTTTAGTCTGTTGTGGGCCATCAAAGTAAATGTCTCTGCAGCTTCGGAAATGGGGCATGGAGCCAGTTTAGACTCCTTTTGCAGTATCTTTGTCTTCTGTTTGTTTGTCTGAGTTACCTTGTTTTTTGTTTGGTTGGTTTTGTCTTACATACTGTATTCTCAGGGCTGTTTGGGTACTTTCTTGGTAAATATACTCCTATCTTTCACTGGTTTAGAAGAGGAAAAACTGGGTATAACAAATTCTATATACACATGCATATGTATAATAATATACATATCGTATATTATGTGTATAACAGAGTAACAAATTTCTCTCTAAAAATTGTATCCATTTACCCTGCTCATTATGTCTGTATCTAAATACCAAAGAATCAGGTCGAAGATGAGTGAGGTCACTTGTTCTGTTGCTCTTTTTCAGAAACCCTTCCCACATCAGTATCTTACAAGAGCGACTCACAAGAAGAAATGCTACAGGTTTTTAACATAGACGCTCACACCAGCAAGCAACTGCGGCATTTTAAATTTTTGTCAGTGTCCTTCATGTCTCAGCTTCTGGCTTCCAATAATTTTATCAGAAAGGTGAGATGTTCTTTAAATGTGTTTGCTTTTTCTGAAGGAACTGTGTTTTAGGCTAGGAAAAACAGCTTGGCAAGTCTGTCATGAAAACGTGAGGCATGCCTGTAATAGAAACAGACAGTGCTGTTCACCTCAGCATGAACACCTGTTGGGCACGATCTACTAAGATTGTATATACGTAAACCCTGTGGCTCAGCAGTTCTGTTCTCAAGTGGTATATACCTGCAGAAGTGTGTGAACATGTGCACCAAAAGACATTGACAAGAATCTTCGTGGTAGCATTGTTCATGGTGCCCAGAACTGGCCACAACCCAAGTGTCCATCATCAGTGGAGTGGACAGAGCGTCTCGTCATAGCTGGACGTGGGTGAACCTCAGGGACACACGGCCATCTGGTGACTCTCATCAGCATAATATCAAAGGAGAGAAGGCAGACACAAAGGAATGCATCCTGTGATTCCGGTTGTATGAAGTTCAGAAACAGGCAAAACACACCTGTGGTTTTAGAAGTAACGACAGTGTCTATCTTTGGGAAGGAGGAAAGGGCAGGGTCAAGTAGGGGAGGGATTCTGAGGTGCTGATAACATGCTGTTTCTTTACCCAAATATAGTGAGCTCTACACACATGATTTGTGCACCTTTCTGTTTGTGTGCTTTAAACTTTAAACTAGAGAGAAAGAAGGAAATACAGAAACAAAATGAAGAAATAAAGAAACAGAAAGGAGGATCCAGGGTCATGACCAGGAACATAAGAATGGCTGAGCATTCAAATATCTGTATTCTGTTTCTGTTATAACGCATGAACAGATCCAGGGGGAAACCTATGATCATTGAAATATTTAGAGAAAGAATTTAGTGAATCCAGTGCTTATTCGTGATTTCAGAAAAATAATCCTCACCATTGTGAGATGGACAGAACTCCTCAGCCTGATAAAGACATCCGTCGGAAGCCTGTGGTTTACAGCACACTTCATGATGAGACATTAACATGTGCCTGTTAAAGTCTGGAACAAAGGTGCCCTCTGTCAGTATTCCTACTCAGCAAAAGAAATGAAGTGTAAGAATCAGAAAAAAAGAGAATTGATGAGCTTGTAGAACTGGTAGTTAGCTCAGCAAGCTCACTTGAGAGTGATCAGTGTAGACACTGCTCTGTGTCAAGCAGGCTTGCTGAGGATGGTGGTGCTTCCCAAGCACGTGGGTGGGTCAGTGTGACTGGACACCAGGCGGACACACCCACGCGATGTAAGACACGTGCTCCATGGCTGGTAGCACCACATGGCAGTGGGGAGAGAAAAATGTCCAAGAACTAGAGCTGGCACGGTTTGTTTTCCAAGTGGGGGGAAGAAAGACTGATCTCATATATGAACAAAAGACAGTTTTAGGTGGCTTAAAAACTTCAGTGTGAAAAGAAATACTTAGCACTTTGAGAAGAAAACCAAGGGGAAAACATCGTTGTAACTGGAGGGTGGAAAAGAATTTCTTAAGAACTTCAACCAAAAGCCACCATAAACAAAATGAAAAGAAAGCCACAGACTAAAAGAAGGGTATTGCTGTTTATAAATCAAGAAGCGTCTGTTTCCGTTAGAACAACCGGCAAAGAATAGGAATTCACTGAAGAGGAATCACAAATGGCCAATGTGACGAAACAACCTCCCTAGTAAGAAGGAAAATTCAGATTATAGAGGATACCACCATGATGTTATCAAACTGGCAGGAAGTTTGAAGTTAATACAAGCAGTGGCAAGGCTGGGGGGACACGGTCATTTGTGTACAGTGATGGGTAGCAGGAGTCGGTACAACCACTTGACAAAGTGCGGGCAGTGTCCGTTCAAAGTGAAGATGCTCACCCCTGCCATCTAGCAGTTCCCTTTCTCTACGAGAACTTGCCTGGATGCTCAAGGAGAAAGGTTCTTTTTTAGCACTGTTACTAAAGGGGGAAGAAAAGGGCCATAAAACTAAATATCTACCAAGAGAGGTGAGTGAATAAATAAGTCGTGGTACATGGAGAGGAATACTGTGTGCAGTTAAAACGAATGAACTAGAACAACGTAAGTCACCATAGATAGATCTCAAAAATCTAATGTAATCAAGAAAGCGTGTTGCCGGCTGATACGTACTCTGATAACATTCAGCCGCAGATTCAAGTTTGTGGGGCTTGGGGTGGAAGGAGATTGGGATTAGGGAACGATACAGAGGGGACTACAGCTGTATCCTTAAGTTTAACATCTTAAAATTAGATATGGGCTAACGAAAGATGAGCATTTCAGAAAACTAATAGGTGTTAATCGCTTGCTGTATTTTTCTTAATCTTTGTAGTACTTTACAGATAGTATGAATATCTATAGAATGTAATGAAAATAAGTGAAAAGACTAATTAAATTAAGGGAAATGGAGTTATCACAGTATGACAGGGGTGATCTGGACCTGATTAAATTGTAATGTGAGAAAACACCAGGGGAGAGAGTTGGTCGGTCTCCGATGTTTCATTGCACTTCAAATGATTTTTTATCATCGGCTGTCATACTGTTCTAATGACGCCTTCTTTAAAAATTAGGTAGTTGAAAGTGGCGGTCCTAAGGTGTTGACAGGCCTTGAACAGAGGTATGTTACCTTTTTTAAAATTTGTATTTGGAAATAATTTCAAACTTTTAATCAAAAAGCTGGAAGAAGAGTACGCAAGACTCTCTCATGCGTCTCCTGTGTTTCAGGTTGCTAGAAATGGTTCTTGGCTACATTAATGCTGTAGCACAGTCCATGGAGAGAAACGCAGACAAGCTCACTGGGAAGTTTTGGCGAGCGCTCCTCAGTAAAGCTTATGACATGCTGGACAAGGTGGGTGTTTATTTCTCCCTGTCTTCTGTGTTTTGTTGCTGTTCTATGTCATCGTAAAGTTATTTAACAGAAAGTTTTACTTTAAGAGTAAACTTAGCAATAGCTTAAGAGAAAGCAGCCCAGATTTTTCTTGGAAAAGAATCTCTTGATGACTGGAGATCATTTTATCAGGAAAACAGTTGCTTCCCTACCAACTGTGAGAACATGTGCCTCAATAAATATGATGCTTTAAATATTGATTCATGTCCTGCTATATAATGTTCGCTTTATTCAAGTGGAATAAAAGATAGCTATTCAGTGGAGCTTGTAGTTCACCAGTAAAATCAGTGGCCAAGACCGCTGTTGCAGATCCAGCTGAGGCGCTTAGCCGCGTGGCGCTGAGCAGTTCACAGTGTGAGCATCCTTTTGTCGTTGTTGTTGTTTGTTTGATCAATGTGGTTAGTCATGCCTCCCTAAAGGGTTAGTGCAACAACTAGATAGTGAGAGAAAATGCCTCGCACCTAGAAGGTGTGCAGCGAATGGAAGTCTGTCTTAAATGAGTCATCCTCCCTTTTGTATTTTTTATTTTCCTTTTTTGTTAAATGTAAAACTGCTGTGTAGGTCAATGGCTTGCTGCCCACAGAAACCTTCATCCCTGTGATCAGAGGGCTGCTGGAGAACCCACTGCCGTCTGTTCGCCGGAAAGCTTTGGATCTTTTGAACAACAAACTACAGCAGAAAACCTCCTGGAAGAAGAAAATTGTAAGTGAAGACTGCGCTACAGACCCATTTCCCATTCTTGGCTTTATCAGAGCTGCATTCAACTCCTTGAAGTTTCTCCAGCGGTACAATTTAAATAGGTATATTATTATCCAAATACAATGCTGTGGTGCGTGTGTGTTTAAAATGTGATGCTAATTCTGATAGGAGCACGTATATACGTGTTATAAGAGCTCTTAGAGTGGAATTGCAGCCTAGTAGTATTCTTGCTTAACATGGACCATAACTTTGCCTTAACTTTGCCTTAATGGACCATGACCATTGCCTTAACTTTAGCACGATTCTAATCCTCTTTCACTCCACATGGGTAGGGTGCTTTATATAAATACAGAATTGGTCGCAAGCACATGCGTCCATTTATTGGTAAATAAAGCAGATGGAGAAAAGGTCGCTTGTGTTTAATCGTGTGGCGTAGGACATCTTGGTCTGATCTCCATTTAGGCAGTCTCAAGCAGTAAACATGGAGAAAAGGACTAGCATTTTGTTTGTAGCTTTAATTATTTGGGAAGTTTGGCTCTTTTTCAGGTTTCCCATTTCCTGGAACTGGTCCCAGTCCTTGTGGCCATGGTGAAGCATAAAAGAAAGACATTAGAAGAACAACCAATAAACAGACAGACAGCTTTATACACCTTGAAGCTTTTATGCAAGAATTTTGGTGCAGAAAATCCAGAGCCTTTTGTCCCTGTGCTGAACACTGCCGTGAGGCTGATTGCTCTAGGAACAAAGGAGGAGAAGAACGTCCTGGGGGGTGCCCTGCTGTGTGTGGCCGAGGTGGTCTCCACGCTGGAAGCCTTGGCCATCCCTCAGCTCCCCAGGTATGTCGAGGGGACCTGACACAAGACCACCGCACGAGGTTTCTGGTATCAGCTGGAAAATAAAACCTTAGTGACTTTTTCCCGACTGTCAGTAGAAGTTTCATAAAATTAGATTTGTTAGAGAAGTGACCTTTTCTTCAAACTGGAAAATAATAACATTCTCGTTTACCTGATGTGTATTGTCCCCCAGTTTTTGCTCCCCTTTGACCAGCGTTCCTAGGAAGCAGTAGGTGACAACACTGCTTCGTAGAGGGGCCCAGCCGGTTGGGCCACAGTTGCCAGGTGCTGGCCGCGCCAGAAGTGGCCGCTCCTGGCTCTCTCGTTGGCTCTGGTGTTTGCCAGCGTGCAGCCTTGCCAGCTTGCCAGGGTTACACAGCCTGTCAGAGCTTTGCCGTCTACAAACCGAGGCAGCACCAACCTCACAGGATGCCCGTGCGGCAGTGTGTGCGGGGCTTTTTTGCCCGACACACGGCAAGTGTTAAACTGAAAGGTGGTGTTATTATTTAAGGTGATGCTGGGTCAGTACTGCGGGCACTGGGAGAGCTCTTGCTCTCGGTCACATAAACCGTGTAGACGTTTTGTGGGACGTCAAAGGTGTAACGGGCATGGTTATTTGGATTTTTTCAGAGTGACTTCTGCTCTGTTCTCCGTTCTCTACTTCTGCTTAAAGTTCCTCTGAAGCTTGTGCCCTTTCTTTCCAGCCTGATGCCACCCTTGCTGACAGCCATAAGGAGCACCCGCGACCTGGTCTCGGGCGAGGTCTACCTGCTCAGCGCCCTGGCGGCCCTGCAGAAGGTGGTTGAGACCCTGCCGCACTTCATCAGCCCCTACCTGGAAGGTGTCTTGTTGCAGGTGAGCTGGTGACCACAGGGGGGGAAGGGGAAAGCTTACAGATTTGATCATTTTATTCGTGCTTGACGTTTTTCATTTGGCAGGAAGATTCTTATTTCTGAAAAGAGGTGCTTGTTTTAGTGAATGTGTCCCTTTGTCA
Source organism: Balaenoptera ricei (assembly GCF_028023285.1). Taxonomy (NCBI): domain Eukaryota; kingdom Metazoa; phylum Chordata; class Mammalia; order Artiodactyla; family Balaenopteridae; genus Balaenoptera; species Balaenoptera ricei. Next base: position 111,933,219 of record NC_082654.1, on the reverse strand, counting down.
CTGCCATCATCCCTCCTGTTCAGTCGTGACGTTGGTATGGGTGTCACTTTGTCATGAGGCTCTTCTCTTTTTTGACTTTGCAGGATGTACTTTATTGCTTTTCCCCCCATGAGCTCCTTGGCCTTGGTCTGGTAGAGCTTCTTGTAGAAACAGGCATGCCCACTTAGTTCCTCACGTGAAGGTTTCTTAACCCTAAGGCGTCTGTCAGAGCGGAATGCCTGTGTTGCAGTCCAGACGGCGGACTAGTGGCGTTTCCAACGGAATGCAAATGCCCGAGAGTGGCCTCCCGCCCCACCCCATGCTGTTGCATTGATCACTGGCCATTTATGAGGTTAGGAGCCTTAAGTGCCGTGACGCAGATGACTTAACCGATTCACATACTCTCCAGCCAGGCCTTGAAGGCAGACTTCTTATAGAAAGGGACCTCTGCATCTGAGGAGCTTTCTAGATTCTTTAGCAAAGGAGAACGTGACTCTCTGTCCTCATGGTCCCCGGATTCCTGTTCTCTAAGATCGTCGTTCTGAGTGCTCTGTGTCCTGCCTTCCGCCATCTGCCTGCATCCCTGACTCCCTCTTGGAAAGAGGCATCGGTCCGTTTTTATCTATTTAATACTACAAATAAATATTTATTTTTATTTCTTGTATTTTAACATTCGGGGTTGGCATTGACAGGAATGGTGTGTTGATGGCAAGTGCGCTGAGCCTTCCCAGGCACCAGCGTTTGGACGGGCTTTTCCGTCCTTACCAGGACTTCCTGTAGGTGTGCAGACAGGTGCTCCCGGCGAGGACCCGCGGTGGCCTTGATCGTTGTTGTTACATCCCTACAGGTGATTCACTTGGAGAAAATCACTAGTGAAATCGGTCCTGCCTCCCAGGCTAATGTCCATCTCACGTCCCTTAAAAAGACCCTGGCTACCACGCTGTCACCCCGAGTCTTACTGCCAGCCACCAACAAGACATACAAGCAGATTGAGAAGAACTGGAAGGTTAGACTGTACTGGGTATTAGACTTTGGAGGAGGGAGATGTGGTACTGAAATGTTTAGATTTTCACTTAAAGAAGAGTATGGTGGTTTAGTTCCATTATAAATGCATTAATGAACTAGAGGAATATTAACAATTGGCGTGTCTCTTGACTGTGTTTTCAGAATCTCATGGGCCCATTTATGAGCATCTTGCGCGAGCACATTGGGGTGATGAGGAAGGAGGAGGTCGCCTCCCACCAGCCCCAGCTCACCACGTTCTTCCTGGAGGCCCTGGACTTCCGCGCCCAGCACTCTGAGGTAGGCGTGTTTCTCCCCCCACCCCCCGTCCTAAACTTCTCACCTAACTCAGACCTGTTGTACTTGCCAAAGTTAGGGCTAGATGTCACTACTCTGGCTAATAAATCAGCTCTTCTGTTTTCAGAATGATCTGGAGGAAATTGGAAAAACGGAAAATTACATCATTGACTGTCTCATGGCTATGGTTGTAAAACTTTCTGAGGTCACGTTCAGACCCCTGTTCTTCAAGGTGAGCTCTTTTCCTCTACTTCTCCTTTTGCTCACGTATCAGTTACAAGATCTGAAGAAGAAACTAATGCTACTTTGTCTTTTTAGCTGTTTGATTGGGCTAAAACAGAAGACGCCCCAAAGGACAGACTGTTGACATTTTACAACTTGGCAGATTGCATTGCTGAAAAACTGAAAGGGCTTTTTACCCTGTTTGCTGGCCACTTAGTGAAGCCTTTCGCTGACACCTTGAACCAGGTGAACATCTCCAAAACGGGTAGGTAGCTGACTCCAGGTCAGTTGGCACACTTGCTCTGTGAACCTTACGTGAGATACAGTAAGTATAAGGAAGGTGAATTCTTTATAGTCAGTTGTCAGACACTGAAGTGTTTTAGCATGTTATTAATTAACTGACTCACTTGCGAGGAAGAATAAACGGGCAGTCCTGTGTTATTGGAAGTAACTCTAAAACATTAAGATTGGTTTATTCTTTAATGCTAATAAGCAGTCCAATTGCCAAACTAAGCAATCTTAATAACCAAGAATCTTAACTCTGAAAGAACAAATCACCCCCCCGAGAGACCGTCCGTTTAATTTGTGCTCTGCCTTCGTCCTGACTGTGATTTCTGGATCATTTTAGAAATAACCTTCTGGTTATAGTTCTGTTAATAGCGATTTGAAGTTAAACACTGGAGATTAAATTGTGAAATTCAGCTTTTTTGTTGTTTTTGTTTCCATTTCTTCTCTCCCCTATCTACAGATGAAGCGTTTTTTGACTCTGAAAATGACCCTGAAAAGTGCTGCTTGCTACTGCAGTTTATTCTGAACTGTTTATATAAAATCTTCCTCTTTGACACCCAGCATTTTCTGAGTAAAGAGAGAGCAGAAGCCTTGATGATGCCCCTGGTGGACCAGGTAACCAGTGGAATCATCTTCTGTTAAAAGATAAGGAAGCCATCAGTGTTACATGCCTGCAGGGTTTGTATCGACCAGAACCACAGTTTGCTGGTGTTTTATTCCTTTTCATGAAGTTTTTATTTCAAAATTGATTTCTCATTTTTCATGGATGTATTAATAACTTATCTTTGTAATGGCATTTACCAAGTTTTACTTTAAATTTTTTTCAAATAAGAGGTATGATGTAAGGTGTATTAGTTAAGTTTTTAATTCTTAAAAACTGGGTTCATTGAGAATGTGTTGGGATCTGGCTGCCCTCCTCTCAGAGGTTCTGCAGGGGGAAAGGGATGTTGCTAAGGGCGGTGATTCCATTTGAGTTCTTAGAAGGTAGTTAAATTTGCGCTCTCTCTCTCTCTCTCGAGCAAACAGTACCTGGTTTTTGAGAATAAACAGCACCTTGGGTTTTGAGCCTGCTGATATCAGGAAGGGTAGTAAAGTACTATATACATTGAGTATTTTCTCAAACAGCAATGAGACCCGTTGCTCAGTCCTTGTCTCACTGTGAACAGCTGGAAAACAGGCTTGGAGGAGAAGAGAAGTTCCAGGAACGGGTGACAAAGCACCTGATCCCGTGCCTTGCACAGTTCTCGGTGGCCATGGCAGACGACTCGCTTTGGAAACCACTCAACTACCAGATCCTGCTGAAGATGAGGGACTCCTCACCCAAGGTCAGGAGCCGCAGTGCCAGCGGGGGCGTCGTGCGCTCTCCCTGGGGCCTCACCGGTCTGCACTGCTGCGTGTCCTCTAGCACCAGGCTCCAGCTGTGTCAGGCCGAAGGTTGAGCCGAGAAACCTGGTTTTCACTTACAGGCCATTTATAAATAATGGCAGTCCTCCCCCAGCCCCATGGTGTGCTAGACACGAGCACTAAAATACTTTACACTTTTAAATATTGAAAAGACTTGAATTCCTCATGTTTCTTATGCACCATTTAAATGTCAGTGTGCTCCCAGAGACAGCATGCTTTGTCTACAGAACATTCCTTTGAGTTAGAGCAGAGTATTATCCCTGTTGTGTATCGATCTCAGGCTTAGGACTTGGTGGAGTAACGCACGGTAAGGGCTAGCGGTTGATGCCCATTAACGTGGGGAGGGGGGATGAGCGCAAGTTTGGAAGTTTTCAAACTGTTCTAGCAATGAATCGCCATTCCTCAAGCTAATTATCACACTAGAACCTCAGTGGATAAAACAGACTGAAGCAGAATTTTGTTAATTTATTAGTTGAAATTCACAGCATTTCTTTATTAGGAAGTATGAAAACAATGAGGCTGTTTCGAAGAACCCCCAAATTTTATTTTATTCTATTTTTTTTTTTCAGATTAATGTTTTTATTACTTTAATTTTTCTAGTTCAGTTTCCTTTTTACACATGAAAGGATTGAAGTGCCCAAGGTTTTCTTTTTCTAGGTTGGCTTGAAAGATCCTGGAAGTAAAATGTAATTAACAAAATATATTTTTCTTCTTCTTATGCTAATTCTTCTTCACAGATGTATGGATGGGAACCCCCAAATTTTAAATTGTAGGATCTTACAAAGTTGCAGCATTAAATTTGTTGTTTTGTAATATGTTGTTTTGATTGTACAATATCAAGAAAATCCTGATGGAACACAGGCAGTAACAAACGTTTTTTCAACAACTCACTTTGCTCTATCCATATATTCTTTACCAGAATAACCCAAAACCAGAAAGAAGACTAACATAGCTTTTGTTTCAAAGTGAATCACTAACAAAACAAACAACTGGTTGCATTCCTTGTCATAGACAAGTCATGTGAGCAACACTCCCATCTTTAAGTTCCAAAACTAGGACATTTATGACACAACGAGTGTGTTTTTTAGTCAGGCTGGGGTGAGGGTGCGGCCAGAGCCGGCGCCTGGCCCCTCACACAACCACATGGTGACCCCACTCAGGGTCCTGAGGGCGGGAGTCCTGCCTGCAGTGGCCGGGGACGCGGTCCTGCCGGGTCAGCATCACCAGTGGCCAGGCCAGCCGGCGGCTCCAGTGCAGTCACATCTGATGACATACTTGAATTTGCAGGTGGCATTTTTACTGGTTTAAGAAAAATGTTATAAAAAGACATTCACATGAAAGGCTTGTAGTACTAGAACACAGATTGAAAAGCACTGATTTATAAGGTTGCCCATATTATAGGCGGATCCCGAATTGTTAAACAAACTGGTATTCCAAGATGAAAGTTGGCCAGAAAGTGAAATAAACTCACACGAGGTAACAGTTTAAAATTCGGAGCTCATCTCAAGTTAGATCATAAAGTAATACAAGAATACTAGTTTGTTTGTTTTTTTTTTTTAATTATTCTTCACCTTTTTTTATCCCTTTCAGGTTCGATTTGCTGCTCTGATTACGGTGCTGGCACTGGCTGAAAAACTAAGAGAGAATTATATCGTCTTGTTACCAGAATCCATTCCTTTCTTAGCTGAATTGATGGAAGGTAATTCCCAAACTATTAAGAAATAATTAGAGTGAACTTCTGTGGGAACGTGCCCAATGAGAATGCACATTTGGATAGCCTGTGCTGAGCTCGTGTCTCCAGCGCTCTGTGCAGAGGCTGAGCGCCTGGTTTGAGTGGGGTGCAGGGGCCGCCTCGCTGTCATTTGAGATTTGTTTATAGCCTAATCGCGCTATCTTTACTTTTGTGTTTTTTGCTGACAGTGCAGTCTATGATAGTGTTTTTCTTTAACCTCGTGCATGTCTACGATTGAATATTTTGGTCCACAGATATAGGGTTATTATACCAAAACATCCAGTGCCACTAAGGCTGCAGTGGGGTGGCTGCGTGTTAACGACCAGCACTCACTCCGTGCTCTATGTGGATGATGCCGTTATCCCCCTTTTATAAAGGAGAAAACTAGAGGCTTTAAGAGATTAAGTAATCTAGCTGATAAAAATGTGTGACAGGTGGAACTGGGGCTTAAGTCCAGGTTTGGGCAGTTCTGGACGAACGGCAGGACGAGCAGTGTGCCACCACGCAGCCCAAGAAATAACAGCGCAGCTTATTAGCGGGGTGATGGAGGCGAGCGGACAGATGCCTTCACGTTAGCGATTCACTGCTGATCCAAAACCAGGTGCCTGCACCTTTGTTTCCTCCCTCCTGGAGAGGGGCTGTGTGAACTACTAAAAAGAGTGGCTTCGCTAGGCATCTGGAATTCTCATCTGAGCACCACTCTTTTGGGGTCTGTCTTATTCTGCTTCCCAAGTCCTAGACCGAAAGAAGGGAAGGAAGGAGGAAGGAGGAAGGCAGAGGAGGGGTTCCCAGGACGGCTTCCGCCTCCATGTAGTACTGCGCTTCATTCCTCTCTTCTGGCCGACGGCCAGCGGATGCGAGACGTGAAGAACCAGGCTCTGAGAACTGAGGCAGGAAGACGGACTCATTTTCATTGTGTTTTTAGATGAGTGTGAAGAGGTGGAGCGCCAGTGCCAGAAGACTGTCCAGCAGCTGGAAACCGTCCTGGGAGAGCCGCTCCAGAGCTACTTCTAACACCCGGGCTTCTGGTATTTCATGCTCTGTTCAGAGGTCAGACTTATTTTTCATATTTTTATTTTGGGTGTTTAGGACCATATTACTTTTGGTGCCGTAACACCTACTTGGACTTCTTTACAAAATTCCCACCTGGTTTGTGCTACCACATAACCCTCTCCTGCCAGTTGTACAGAATATACAAAAAGAGTAAACGATACATGGTATTTTTATACAGACTGCTGTTTGTTTAATTAAGACCATCGATTATGGTCTTTTCTGAGTGATGTTATTACCATTACATACATGATTAATTTTAGCACCCAAAGCTAACCCCCATTTAGACGGTAAAGCCTTGACTTTCCTGGTAAAGGACTATCTTTTGTACGTGGTATCTGTGTCAGAGATTTCACTCAAAGCAGCTCTTTACTTCAAGAAAATGAGAGTTATTCAGCACCCGGGCAAGAATGCTTTGAACTGTAAAGCCATTTGGACTTGTACTTTTCATTTTGGGTAGATGACACGTCAGTCTTAATCTTTGCGCGTGCTCGTGGAGGGGAGTCGTTCTGGAATGCATTTTCTACTCTCGAATATGATCGTCTCTCCTTTATCCTTCAGTCTGTTGGGGGGCAGGGGGTGGAGGCAGTAGGCTGTTTATAAGACAGCCACACCTGACTGCTCCCACAAATAACGAGGGCCCGGAAACACCAGGTGGTAAGAAGGAGCCCCTTCAGGGTTAGAAATGCTCACATTTCTATTGGTGGTTAACCAAGGATTACTTTTATGAGGAGTAAAGTAAACAACAGATTTTTTTTCAAAGCTTTGAAGTTCTCTAATCTCTGTACTATGTCGTGGTGAAGCTGCAAAGTGAGGGCGCAAAGAAAAGTAAACAAATCTGCCTTTATTTTGTTTAAGGCATTTTATTTATTTATGCCTTTTTAAAATTTAAGGCATCTAAGCACTGTTCCATAGATGTTCAAATCAAGTCTGAAAGCCCTTGATCTAATTTAATACAGAAACTTAGTGTGGAATCGTGACAAGCAAAAGGCTGATTTGCAGTTTGGAGACAGCTTGCTAGGAATGCATATTTCTCTTTATGAAACATCTCAACATGATTCATTAATAAATGCTAATAGTGTCTTTTCAAAAACAATCTTAAGATTTTGTACTTATTCTATCAAAGAAATGGTCTGACTTCTTAGTGTCATCCACATAAAACGGAAATGAACTACGTTTAAGACTTACAGGAAGCAAGGCAAGTGGGCTTTTCTTTTTTCCTAAGTGGTCCACAGTTTCCACCATCTGCCAGGCCCTCTGATGTTCTTTTCTGGAGGGGGGAAAAAACCTTGGGGGATTCTAGACCCTTCTTGCCTTCTATAGCTTTCCCAACATCCTCTCCTCCACCAGTGTTTGTTTTTTGTTTGTTTGTTTGTTTGAGCTTGGCAAGACTGAGCATAATAAATTAATATGAAAAGGTGGAAAAGAATTAGGTGCTAGAAGTTTCTACACTGAGTACTTTTTAAAAGTAAGACTAGTAATAGTATTCTTTCCACTATAGGGATACAAATAATACCTAACCAAAAGCTGTTATGGAAATATTCCCAAATCCTGGCAGAATTCAGCCCAGCAATTTAATATAAAATGATCTGACTGATCTAGCTTTTTACCTCCCCACTCCCAAGGCTTTGAAATTCCCTGTGACAAGATCTGACCTGTAAGAATTCTACAAAGAACTTCTGCCAACTCGCTTCAAAGAATAACAGAAAAAATTACAGAAATGCAACAACAGTTTAACTTGCTGGTACAGGTTTGATTTTAATCACTGAAGGGAGAACAGCGTTTTGATCTCAGTCACTAACGATGATGGGGTCGTCTTAGAGGAGGAGAGGCCGTGCTGGCTGCGTGCGGACAAGCAACACACACCGCCTCTCTCTACTCCACTGGTCTCTGCTGGTCTATTTTACTTTCTGATAGGGCCTGTTCTGTAATCAACCATTAAGTCTAATGTTGGCATTGCTTTGTTACCCGCAAACATTTTACAAATTGAATCCATCTCTCGTCTACCTTAAACTTTCTATAGAGTATATGCAGAGGAGACCTCTGACTCACCCTAAATTCCAATATTCTAAAATAATACTGGTACAGAAGATCAGTGGCCTGGAGAGTGACATCAAGTTTATTTCAGCACCATTTGGTTTTGTTCATTTTGCTTTGTTTTTTGCCTCTATCTTGTGCTGTGTTCAGATCTCATAATGATATTTGGTAATGCTTACAGCTAGAAGAGCTAGATATTATGCTAAAGAAAATCGCCAGATGTAGGTCAACATCAATCCTCTCAATTACGGGATACGATCAAACACTGGGTATGAAGGGCAGCACTGGAGGAAGAGTGGTGTCGCCTACAGATTAGTGTCCTTAGGTGATCTAATAGAGTAATTCTTTCTTTTCAGTGCCTGGTGGGTTTATATAGTGCATGGAGGAGAAACAACGGCACAGTGGCAAAGCACGGAAGGCTCTGAGCTGAACAGAACAGGGAACGTACGTGCCCCACTGTGTGCCCCCAGCTCCCAGCACAGTGCCGGCAGGAGACGAGCGCTCCGTGCAGGGTGGCTACTGTGTCACGGCAGGCTCTTAGTAAACACGTGCTGAATGTGAAGCAGGTTTGAAAAAGAGGCGGCCAGGGTGCAGGAGAGCGAGCAGAAAGGCCTGTTATAATAATGGCTATAAGCTGCTGTTGCCTCAAATGTCCTCATTTTTTGCTTGACAAAGCCTCACTGCGTGACATGGACTGAGGACACCCAGTAGGACTTCAGCTCACTTTAACAATATATATAAACCATATCATGAGAGTAAGATGCATTTTAACAAGGCCAGTGTTACACAGAAGTCATCTGTATTTCAGTTTTTGTAGCACACCTGTCAGCTACCAGCTCCTTACTTCCAGTAAGTGGATATCGCCATCGATTTCCAGCGTGTCGATATCACTCAGGTCTTTAAATCTGTGTCTGTACTCCAGGCTGTGTACACCATTTACCGCAACCTTGAATTCTCTAACATCACAATAAATTATCATCTGGAAGGAAAGTATACACAACATTAGTGGTGCCCCTGGGCTAAAGAGTTTGTTTCCCGCACACGAACGGCGTGTCAAAAAGTAAACCATTTGGTTTCCTCTCCCAGCCTGCCGCCACCGACTCCCTGCTGCAGTTTCCAGGACCTGACTAACGTGTATCTGTAGTGGCACCTTCTGCCTTGTCCCACTCCAGGAAGTGACTCTCACGTGCCTGGACCCTCACACTGTCCCCAGGGCCTGCTGGCTTCCTGTCCTCGGCACGCGCCCTCTCCTGCCCCGTGCTCCTGGGTAAGCGGCAAGCCGCCCTCCCCGCCGACACTTGGGAAGGAGAAAGTGGCTGACCGCGACAGTCGTTCACAGAAGAGCTGGTTCCCAGTCACAGGCCGGGAGCCAAGGGGCTTGGATCCTCACTTCGCTGCCTCAAACTCGGGGGTCTTGGGCGACTCAGACAATGTGGGATCTCAGAAGTTTAGGGCGCTCGCTAGGGACTGCACAGCTGCTTAGTGACCCTGATTCCCACCCAGCTCAGCACATCCTGCCTGTTTCTCCAAAGCTCTTCAAAGCTCAGTGTTCCATGAACCTATGAGTTTTGGCAGAGATACGGTTCAGAGTCCTCACTGGTGTTAGCCCTTCAGAGTTGACTGCTATCCTTTTAAGTCGCTCGTACACCTAAACCTCTTACTTCTGCTACCACGTTCCCCATGCCAGTCTGGCCACTGACTACCATTTGTTTCCCACCCACACTGCACGGGCCAGTTGGGTGAACCCACACTGTGCTCTCCCCGGAGGCCAGACTGAGGCACAAAATCTGGATCTGCAAAGCGGCCAACTGAGTGTCTTTTTTCTTTTGCTAGGACTAGTGGAAATGGCTGCTGGGGGAGATTAGGAAGAGGGGGAAGTTCCATGGATAACAGCAATAACTGACACAGATGAAGGCGGCAGGGCTATACAGAGAACTGGGGAAAATAGCCGTAACTGGGGATTATATGCCCACAACGATGGTGGAAATCCCAGTTTCAACCAGGTGGAAGGGACCTTGGTGATGGACATTTAACAAAATCTCAAGAGAACACGAAACACACAGCCTCATGCTCGGAAGGGAACACAAACTGGCATTAGACGGAGGCGGCGGGAGAAGAGTTCTCTAGACTAAGTCAGAGCAAGTGCAGCGCCAGCACGTTCTGTTACAAATGGAAGAGAAATGGCAGGCAGCCTAGTGGACACACTGTTGCAAAACAAAGAGAAAAGAAAAGTACATACATGCAAACATGGAACACCAAGATCCCTCAACCACCTGAACAGCTCCTAAGAACATGAATTTGATAAAGAGCTCACAGATGAAGTTATAAAACCGAAAGATATTTTTTAAATGATTACAGCTGGAACTAATAGGTGAATCTGAAATGCCACGGAACAGAAGATACTGTTTAAAAGCAAAACAATGGCTTTAATGGAAAGATGTGAGAATCTCAATGAAAGCCTATTAAAAAGGCAGGAGTTTAAAGCTATTGGAAAAAAGCTATCACTACAAAAAAACTGACAACAATGACCCAACATGAGGACAGCTACTCTTCTTCCTGAAGTAGAAAACTAACAAAAGGAGAAGATTATTTAAAAGGATGTATTATTGTCCTCTTTTACTTTAATACAGTAGTCCCAAACTTGGGGCTCAAATAGGTCAAAAACCAGGTCACGAGTTTCCAGCCACCAACCACAAGGATCAGCTTCCTGCTGGAGCGGCCGCCTCTGCCTCCAGTGAACCCACGCCACCCTTCACAGCCTGACGGCCGCCTAGTCAGCAAGCCCTGTGCCGCCCTTCCCACCTCCAGTGACTTGCCCGTACCATCCCCGAAATCCGGAAAACCCAGATTACCTTCCCCCCCACCTCCTTCTGAATTCCAAACGAGTACCCACCACTCCCAGGGAACCCGTGATGAGCTCACTCCTGTCTGTCACTCCCCACACCAGGGCGCTGCATTAGACGGGAACTTAGGAATAAATATTAGCACCAAATCACCACCTTCCGGTCAGCCTGATGTTCACGCTTTTAACAGCTCTGAGGAGTCTTGTGAGCTCCGACGGTCCAGAGCATGTGACAGTTTAAAATGTTGGGGAAGCATGACCGAAATCAGTGACCCTAAATGACCACGTGAGCAGTGAGTCACGGAAGCTGGTGAGGGCACCCAGCCAACCACGCAGCACCCACGTGGCGAGACTACCCAGAAGCACGTCTGGGGAGAGGCTGTGTTAGAATGTTCGCATCTCTGGGGGCTCAGGACTACACGCCTTCAAGTCCCGGTGGTCTAAATGTGTCTGTCTGTGACTATATACAAACAGGACTGCCTGGAAGAGAGTACTGCCACCTAAGCTGTGTGTCACCGGGACGACGGATAGTGCCGCCAGTCTCGTGGCTCCTACGTCCTCACGTTCACTTAGGATTAAACGTGCTACTCCCGCCCTGAGACAAGGTTCCTGTTAAAACTCCTATTAACTAATATGGGGTTACACAGAAATTGTCATTATGAAAACAAACGTCAGGTAATTCCAATGCAAATAACGTGGCACTCGACTGGCTTGGCCGTTTATGCTGATTATCTGCGTTATAAAAGACGGCATTCAAAATACAATCTCCAAATAAACAAAAACCACACACAATCTCCACATATTAAGTTGGACTCAATTTAAATGGACCATTTATCTTACATCTTACCCCTGCCTGCAGGATTCTTTTTCCTGTCCCATTTTCAAAAAAGATAATTATCTCACCTCAAAGTACATCCCAGGACTAAAAGGGAAACAGGTAATATTTCTCTCTTCTTCTCCCCAGGACTGCTGAAGAAAAGAATTTCTTACAAATGCTTTAACATTCAGGCGTGGGTTCAGGTGGAGAGCAATATCCTTGGATTTTCCTGATAGTAGATCAACAGCAAAGCTTTTGAGAGAATTTAAAACAACTAATTAGCCAAGTAGAAGAGAGGAGTCCAGTTTCTGCAATTTTAACAATCAGAATTAAACTCTGATTACACAAAACATGTACACACAAGGACCCAGGAATGCCGATGAAGGTGAAATTTAAAATTCCGAGTCAGCATACCGTTGGTGTAAGTATGTTATTTGCAAAATAAAAATATGAAGAACTTTAAAATCCACGTTTAAGGCTACGGGAAGAAATTAAAGGGTGAGAGCAAGTGACCCAACAGATCACGTCTGCTGCAATAGGGTCCTTCCAAGCAGGAAGTCTTTCAGCATTTACAAGTGCACTGTTCTTCTTCAAAGTGTACTACTTGCTAGAAAATAGCTCTCATTTCAAGCTTTCAGAACTCTGAACACCTCTGGAAAAGGTTCTAAAAGCAGGAATCTTATAAGACCCATGGCAAGAGGAACGAGCCCTAATAAAAGTGATCTGCTCTCGCAGAGCTGCCCTGCAGTTCTACAAGGGTGGGCCTCGTGGACAAAAATGCCACCCTCCTGCCTGGCCACAAAAAGCCTAGGTGCCGCCAACTACTAGTTGTCAGCAGTCCAACTTCCTCTGGCTTTAACAGTTTCACTTTTCAAATGAAGCTTATGACATTAGCCCGACTTGCACCTCACGAGATTGTTGACAGGGTTACAGCTGTAAGAGACACACGCAGCAGCAGCTGCATTATTACGGCCACTTACTGATACTGACCCTTTGGCGTTTGTATTTACTTCTCCTTTTATGACGACAGTCCGTCCAGGGCCCATTGAGGAGTTCAACCTCGCCACGAACGGCAGAGTCTGCAAAGAAACCCCGGTTAGCATCAGGAAGCCTGCAAAAAGGGATCTTGAGGGAAAACTGCCGAAAGACACTGGGAAATGTTTAAAGGCCGTGAACCCCATGAAGGGACAGACCAAGTCTGCCTTGGTCCCAGGTGGGTCCCTGGCTCACAGCAAACGCTCCATGTTTCAGACAGTGAAATGAATGGATGTGGGGAGGGACCTGACATCCTCTGCCTGAGTGAAATGCCCTCTGAGAAAGTCACCTCGGCTGGCCTGAAGCGTGCGCTGCCTTCAGCCTGGAGGGGAAGCGGCTGAGGTAGGGGGAGTTACAGAAACACACACTAATGGCTCAGGGACCTGATGTCCAGTTGACTGACAGCCGTCCAGGACACCAATGCAAACGCAGAGTGGCTGCTTTGGGCTTGTACTGAGGGTAGAGGTTACACATACCAGCTAACTAACACTTAACTTGTTAGACAGAATTAAGAAAATTTTGGCTCTTCAAACCTTTGACAAACAGTCGGTAGGTAGTATTTTGGCGCAAGTCAAAGTGTGATTGGCCGGCGAACCTTTGCTCTTGGTGTAGACAGTTCTGGGGACGATTTTAGAAATGTCTCCTCTATTACTAGGCTGTAGGGAAACAGTTCTGCAATAAGGTATGGAATGAATGAAGCTGTCTTCCAAGGCTTCAACTATTCATTTCCTGGGCAATCTTATAAAAGGTTCCACATGTTATAGCAAAAATACTTACAAACTGTGACACGCCAGACTTTTGTACCTATTGGAAGAGAAGGAAAAAATACAGACGTCTGACGGGGAAGAAATACATTTTATAACATGAGCAGTTGGGTCTTACTGGCTGTACCACCCAGAGCTGGGCCGGCAGTGCCTGCTCCACCCCGGGGGGACACGCAGGTGGCCAGTGCTTTCTGACCGAGCGCTTTGGAGCTGCAGAGTGCCACTCAGGCTGGGGACAGACTGCCTGTCCTGCTCATCTGAACCCTATAACCTCCACCACAAGCTGAGCACTTCCCAAACGCCACATGTGGGCTTCAAACACATTTTCCTTGTTCTTCCCAGGGTGCTCCCCAAATGCTGAGATTCTAGTCTGTCTAGGAACGTGCTGAGATCAGTAAGGCCTCACTTTCTCCACACTAATAACAGCAAAAAATGTCTGAACCGCAGTTGTTTCCACAGGGGGAGAAGATACACGTGGAAGTTCGTTCGCCGATGCACTGGCTTTGCTCACTATTTATAAACACCTCCTGACAGCCCTATTCAGCAGTTCAGAGAGTTCTTTGTACAGAAGGTTGGTGGGTAGTGGTCAGATCCACTGAGAGTCTAAACAGCAAAACTTACAGCACCTGGCACCCTGAAGTATATGCCTCAATTTTCAAACGATTACTTCCAGCCTATTAATTACTAAAAACATAAGTTTTCATATTAAAAACATAGTTTTTTTTAAAACTCAGCCTGCCTGCCACCTAATTTACATGGCAACTAAAAAAACATTTTTAAACTGGTGGTTCATTAAGAGATTTAATATTTACATTTTCTTCACTTATCTCTGTCCATTCCAGAGTAGATGCTTGGCTACTTCTTAAATCCTGAAGAAAAGTTCAGATTAATATTTAACATCCATCAGAATTCTAAATATAACCTGCTTGACATACCAAAAAAAATTATAAATGGTATTAAACATGAAAATATGATAGAAAATTATGATCCAAAAATGCATGAACATTAGCTTCCTTCTCCCCTCTCTCAAGCTGGCAAATGTTAAAATCAGAACTAATGTCAAGAAGAATGTGAGCAAATGAATACAGATCTTGAGACTACTTTGTTTTACTCTCTTTGGAGGGCAGGTTAGCAATTTCAATCCTAACTTAAAATGCAGGTATCCTTTGACGTCCCACTTCTAGAAACGATCCTAGCGAACTGCTCCACTGTGCTCCTGCGTCAAGGAAACAGCCCCTCTCCAGCTGTAAAGGCTGTTTGTTGTGTTGTTACTGTTTTGGGTTTTTGTTGGGACCATGCTAGGTTTGAGATCCTACAGACAAGCCCTGGGCAATGACTAGCATCCTACTAGTCTGAAAGATTTACTTCCAAGAAATTAACACATTAGCGAGGGACACATTTACACAGTTTTCAAGAAAACATCACCAAAGACCCCCCGCCGCCCCCTGTGGAAGGGCACTGACCGAGCTGGAGCTGAAGCTGAAACCCACGGAGTGAATGATCACTTTGCCATAAATGCCCAGGGTGTCGATCTTCTCTAGGCTGATCCTGTGGGCGTAGATCAGGGTATGTTTTCCATTGACAGCCACCTGGACAAACACAGAAGACAGGCCCCCCCGCCCCGAATAAAACAGTTAATAAATGCATTTTAGCGGGTTCCTCCCTCTCCCGCCAGATGTCAGTACTTGTAGGAGTGTCGGGAAGACACGCCGAACACAGTACAGTCTCTGATCTCAAGGAGCTGAAAATCCCATTGGCAGGCAAAAGAAACACAGGAAAAAACCAAAGCTCAACAGCACGGACAAGCATTAAAAAGAACGATACAGACCCAAGTACTCCAACGGCCAGAGGAAGGATGAGGAGAGAGAGGAGGTTAGGGGAGAAGCGCTGGTGGGAGCGGGCTCTGAGGGTCGGAGGGGTCTGCACCTCGGGTGAGGGGTCTCCACCTGAGCCATCAAGTCTCCCGCAGGCTCACGGGCCAGGGGGTGGAGGCGCCCCCCGGACCACACACACCCGAGGGAGCACTGATGACACGCAGCGGGGTTGCTGCGAGCTCCTCTGGGTCTAGAATCTCAAGATCCTACAGGACTAGGCCGCGGCAGGACGCAACTTTACAAACCCCGACTCCTACGCCAGGATCCCATCTGTCTGTCAGTTCAGACTCCCCCAGCCTGCGGGTCCTGCTGCCCGGGGTTTACTTTCCCATCCTGAGTGTAAGGCTGTGCCAGGTCAGAAGGAAGCTCAGCCCCGCGAGGAGCAACGATGTAACAGAAAGCCGGCTGCGCTGGCCTCGCCCTCCGCCGGCACGGCGACCCCGGCAGGGACGCTGGCTGTGCCCGCCTCACAGCAGGGTCCCCGCCGGGCCCTCCTCTGGGGGAACACGATAAAGGTAAACTCTTCTTCTGGATTTAGGACACGCAAGGGTGAGTTCACTCGTGAAAAGCTTCCCTCGTGCTTATTCTCACAAATGAGGATCTAACCCCTGTTCTCCAAAACCTGCCTGGAATTTGTCTTTCAGCACCATGATCACGATCTCAAAAGATTTTTCTTTCTTGAAAGGCATGTCATAGGTGATCTCTTCCCAGCCCCACTTCTCATTTTTCAGAGTGTTGCAAACAATGCAGTTGGCCCTTCTGAACCGCGGGTTGAAATGAAAGGCCACGTCCGCTCGAGGTTTCACGCTGCTGCCACACTGTAAGTCCACCTGGAACCTGAGGAGGGGAAGAAACCCAGGCCGCGTGAGGACTCAGGAAGGAAGGCGGCCTCGCAGGCCTGACAGCGCAGAAACCCGGGCCGAGCGACAGCTGACGGAGCCTCTGTTCACTCGCACGCTTTTGCGGGCGCTCCACCACAAGCACCCACGTTGCGCGGTCTCCCCGCAGGTGGGTTCGCCCAGGTGCCCCAAGCTCTGCCGGTGCGGTAGAAGTGAAGTGTGCAAGGAAAACTCCTGGAAACGGTCCCAAAAGTCAGTTGGCATCTGCCTTCTGTCCACCCCCCACCCCTTCCCCCCAAATAGCACATGGTCCCACGCAGCTACCCAAACACAACGTGAGGACCAGAGTCCTAGCTTCCAGGAATCATGAGAAAGAGGACCTCACCCTGCGATGGCAGGGTGAGAGCGTGAAGAGGCCCACTCCAACAGCTTGCTGGCGCGCGGCCTTCAGCCCTCTGGACTGTCCCCTTTAGGTGTCACGTTCACATCTTATTTAAACCACTGTTGTTCAGGCATCCACCACATAGAGCCGAGCCCAACTCTAGCTGATACGGCCTCGTCCAGACTTTACCCAAAGCAAGCATTAGATAAAACCACCCAGAACAGGTCTTACGAGATGGTGTGGGAATGTTACACTGTAACTAGACTGTGTCCCTGTCATCTGACCACAATTCCCTTCATTAACCGTATCTCTAATTCTTTATACTAAAATCTGACTTATAGCAACAAAAAATCCAAATAACCTGTATTTCAGTTTTTCATTCCAATTTCCTCAGCACCTTGGCCAGGGCTGCTATAAAAGCAAAATCAGGCCTCCGAGTATCCAAAATGGTCTCTCCCTCATGATTTTTTGTTGTCCCACAATCACAACGAGTTTATTCTTGTTCTTTTCTCATCTAACAGAATGACTTTACCTGTCTGAGTCACTAGGAACATGCCCACGTAGTACAATCAAAGTTCCAGGCTCCAACTGCTCAGAAATGGTCCCAACATAGGGGATTATCTAGGAAAAAAATAATTTTAACAAATGTTCATTTACAGAATCAAAAGACTACATTCTTAAAGGCTGCACATAAATATTACTCAGCCATAGAAAGGAACAAAACTGTGCCATTTGCAAAGACGTGGCTAGACCCAGAGACTGTCATACAGAGTGAAGTAAGTCAGAAAGAGAAAAACAAATGTTGTATAGTATCGCTTATATGTGGAATCTAGAAAAACGATACAGATGAACTCATTTGCAAAGCAGAAATAGAGACACAGACGTATGGATACCAGGGGGAAAGCAGGGGTGGGATGAATTGGGACAAGGGGATTGACACATATACACTACTATGTATAAAATAGATAACTAATGAGAACCTACTGTATAGCACGGAATTCTACTCAGTGCTCTGTGGTGACCTAAATGGGAAGAAAATCCAAAAAAGAGGGGATATATGTGTATGTATAACTGATTCACTTTGCTGTACAGCAGAAACTAACACAACATTGTAAAGCAACTATACTCCAATAAAAATTAATTAAAAAAATTAAAAAAGGCTGCACACAAGTCTGCTCAGACCCTAGCATTTTCCAGGTCCTCCTCACCATTCAAACAGCTACACCGGAACAACATGGCTAGGAGACTCGCAACACCCGCACACCACTCCGAGTTCTTTAGGAAAAGACATATTCTTCACAGTACTTTTTATGTGGCTGGGGGTTCTGTGAAATGCCACGCCCCACCCCTCGGTCTTTCCTAAAGTTCCACTGATCCCAACAGCAGGATCCAGAAGAGGCCAGGCCCTAGGCCGGTGCTGACAGAGACAATGACAAGCACTCACTGCCTGCAGAGGGCGCTCCAAATTCAGCCACTCTGCCGCAACTGGGATTGCGTGCCTCGCCTTCCCCCCCTGGGCTTCCAGGCTGCACCCCACAGGGCACTGCCAGGAACCAGAGAACTGCATGGTCTGAAGGATGCGCTGTGGGCGCCTCTGGATCTCTCAAGACACAGCATCTCCATACCCCGCCCGGTCCAGGGTGCAGGCCTGGGCCCCGACTGGTGGTCCCACACAAGATTCGGATGTCCCCCTCCCCGCTTCTCACCTGGAAGCCAGCCTCTCTGTCTGGGGCCTGACATGATCAGATCTTGTCACTCCCCTCCCCCGGGTGCTCCGCCATCCTCCCGGGCCACTGGCTACGTGGATGCATCTCCTGCACCACGACCACCTCCCTCTTCCCCCTGGGAGCCTCTGACCGCACCAAGCAGGCCAGACACCAGCATGCCTTACACCAAGCCCACCCGGGTTACATCTATGCTAAAATTGATCCAAGGTAGCTCTGACTGTCAGGAAGAAAGAAAGAAAACAAGAGAGGTCGTATAAAAGTAGTTGTAAATCAGTGGCTCATCAGCTGAAAATCTCAGCTCAAGCAAAATCTCCTCTGTGGAGCCTTTCTCAGACTCCCTGGGCCAACTGAGTTAGCCGCCCTCTGAAGGTCATCACGGCACTCTGTACTCTGTTCATTTGCAAACATATGCCTACATTGTGAGCTGCATGGGGCAGGACTGGGTCATCACCTTTACACCCCCAGGACAGAGGTCAAGAGATGATCAATAATCACTTGGTGAATGAATGAGCTCTCACCAGCCCGGAAACTGGGCTCTGGCAGGCCTCACATGTAGGCCTCACATGTGCAGAGGAGCGGCAACTAAGCGGCTGCTGAATGGACTGTTGCTGCCTTAAGCAGTAAGACAAGAAATCACCAAATCCAGTTGTCATCTGGTGTCACAGCAACTGCTGAGGGCAGCATGGGGGGGATGAACAGAGCTTATCAGACCAGAAAACGAAAAACATAACATGTACAGAGCACGGCTACAGCTGCACATCAGAGTGGATGGTTTTTGTGTATAGAGAATGTGGAAGCAATTACTCCTCTTGGCCACAGCCCAAGAATAAAATACCTGCATGTTCCATTCTGTAAATCTCTTAATAAAATGAGAACAGTTTTTGTAACTTCAGATTTTTTTCTATGTTCAACTTGTATTTATGCAGATTATTTAATAACACAAAAATGTCAGTGATATAATGATCGGTGAGAAAGTGGCCTACAAAACTCCATACAGTATGGTCTTAACCAAGTTAATAATAAACATTAAAAGGGAAAAAGAAAACACTGTAAAGAAATAAGCCAAAAATGTTACAACACTTTTCCTGAGGGATGACATTTTAATTTTCTTCTTCATATAGTTGTATATTTTCCAGATTTATATAATAAGTACTTATAATGTTTATAACCACAGATTTTTTATTATATATTTAATTTTAGGGTGAGAGTTTTTTTTTTAATTGAAGTATAGTTGATTTACAATGCTGTGCCCATCTCTGCTGTACAGCAAAGTGGAAAGAGCTTTTTGAGACCAACCATCTACTCCAATCACTGCTAACAGATTGTTATAACTGCTAATGAGTTGTTCCAGTCTGAGAAACAACTGCACTGCAAGCGTGGGCCAATTGCTGTTTCAGTTGTCCATATTAACGCTGTCTACTTAGGAAAGTACCCTAACTTCTATCAACAATACTCAACTTTTTTGGACCATGTGAAGGAAACAAATGCCCGACAGCCCACTCACTTACTCACAAACATTGCTCCTAAGGAAAGGGAGAAGGGTGGTTTTCTAGGCAACTCCAAGCTTTGAGGCTTTGATGTTTCAAA
Organism: Balaenoptera ricei; assembly: GCF_028023285.1. Classification (NCBI taxonomy): domain Eukaryota; kingdom Metazoa; phylum Chordata; class Mammalia; order Artiodactyla; family Balaenopteridae; genus Balaenoptera; species Balaenoptera ricei. Next base: position 111,913,341 of record NC_082654.1, on the reverse strand, counting down.
AATAATTGATGTAAAACAATAAAATACAGATATGAACACACTAGAGACAATACCATAAGCTTAAGCCCTAGTTAGGTTTGGTGTTACCTGCCCAAACATCCTAGCTGATTCATATTGCTTTGCCTTTTTTTTGTCATTCATTAAATGTCTGCTCTACACCAGGGTCATGTTACGGTAGCCTGCAGCTGGAAAGAAATATGAGTCCCGTCCATCCAGGAGGAACTGATACAGTTGGGAAGAAGTCAGATACCTATGGAAAGATGATTAGAGTGGCAATGTGATACTGTTTAGCGGTTCAAATTGGAATCTCCTTCCACAGCTGGAAAATCCTCTACCTTATAAACATGAGACCTCATCTGAACTGTGGCAAGAGCATACGATGAAAATCTGTCCATCGGTACCCCCAGCTCAGACTCTGAGTTAGAACTCGTGACAAGCAGCAGCCAGAATCATGCAGTATTCGCTCTGGCCAGGGGGCAGCAGCTACATCTAGGGTCAGAGGCAGCAGTGGCACCAGTGGTGTCACCAGTGCAAGAAGTACCACATTTGTTCAGTGGTGGTGACAGACGTCTCTTAGTGAGAACAGCCCTGCAGCCTGATTTTGGCTGTTGTCTGTGATGCTGTAGTTGACAAGCCTGGTTCTTCAGTCCTGCCTGCTGATAGATATCACATAATAAATTCCTTTTCTGCTTAAATTAGGGGTTGGCTTCCATGTTTACAACCACAAACTCTGACCAATTCAACATCCATAAAAATGGGGCAGTAAGTAAGTGTTGAATAAATGCTTCAGAAAAATGTATAAAGAATTCTACATGAGGTGGCCAAAGTTTATGAAGGAGGTATGATTTGAGCTGGGAAGAATATGGTTAGGCAGAGAGGAGAAGGAAGCCAGTTCAGGCAGAAATGTCCGTTTACAAAAGCAGAGAGGCAGGAAAAGACAAAACGTATCTGGGAGCCAGTAAATAGTAAGGGAGCAATTAAAGACAGACAGAGTTAAGGTCAGATTTTGGAAGGACATAAGGAAAGTGGGGTTTGGGAACAACAATCCAGTGGGGGTAAAATTCACTGGACGGCAGGGGATTATCTGTGAGACTGACTCCTTCCAGTAAGCCTGGCACAAGGAGATAAGGACATAATCCAGGCTGATGGTGGCAGACACTGAGGGGAAAGGGGAGGCAGGAGATAAACACGAGCTATTTCAAAGGAAACTGTCTATCTGGGGCCACCACCTACAATGGTAACACTGGGGAAGAAAGATTTCAGAGAGAAGATGCTGAGTTTAGCTTGGAATACTTTTAGTGTAAAGGGTCGGCAGGACATCTAAGAGGGAACATACTGAAAGAAGTGGAACACTCAGGACCAACATTAAGTGAATGGCCAAGACTCAGAAGTCAGAGTAGAGATGATTACTAAGTAAAATGAGAGCTACTAGATAAACAGAGAGAGGAAAAGTCAGGAGCAAAGCCTCAAAGGCTGCCAGATTAGGGGGTGTGCATAAAGAGTTAACACAGAAGACCTGGCTGCTATCTTTGAAAGGCCTCCGTCCAAGGCTGGCCCGTGGCTGCTGTCTAGGAACTTGGATTTGGAGAGAGCACCCACCACCCTAGGTGAGAAGGGTGGGTTACCCACCTAAACTGTTTGTGCAAACACTATGGTTTATGCTAAAAACCTGCTTTCCTGTTTAGAGTCTGGAGTTTGGGTACGTGCTAGGCAGACGCTATCTACGCACCAAGCCCGCGATAAAAACCCTGGGCAGTGAGTCCCTAATGAACTTCCCTGGTAAAGAACATTTCACACGTGCTGTCACAACTAGTTGCTGGGAGATTTAAGTCCATCGTGTGTGACTCCACTGGCATAATACCCTTGAAATCCTGCACTGGTTCCCCCTGGACTTCGCCCCATGTGCCTTTTCCCTTTGTGATTTTGCTTTACATCCTTTCACTGGGATATATCACAGCCATGGGTATGACTCTATGCTGGTGAATCATCAAAACTGAGGGTGTGTGGGAGACCTCGATGCAGGGGGTGAGAAGAGAAAGAAGAGAGAAGGATCCATCAGAGAGGGCAGGCATATCAAGGAAGTCGATTTCAAAAAATGGGAGGACTGTCAATGTCTTTAACATGGAAAAATAAGGAAGATTCCCCCCCGCTGCCCCCAAAATGATACTAAAATGGATATCATACCCTCTGATCCAGTGATTCCACTTCTACAGATTTATCCTGTAAAACACTAGCACATGCGCAGAAAGATGCATCTAAAGGATGTACAGCACAGCACTGGATACAATCATAAAAGGAAACAGCTCTTTAACAGGGGACTGGTTAAATAAGTTACAGTACATCCATACAGTGGAAAAATTATGCAGCCATTAAAAATAAGTGAGTAGAAGAATTAAGGACTCCAGGAGGAAACAAGATGGCGGAGTAGAAGGACGTGCTCTCACTCCCTCTTGTGAGAACACCAGAATCACAACTAGCTGCTGGACAACCATCGACAGGAAGACATTGGAACTCCCCAAAAAAGATACCCCACATCCAAAGACAAAGGAGAAGTCACAATGAGATGGTAGGAGGGGCGCAATCACAGTAAAATCAAATCCCATAACTGCTGGGTGGGTGACTCACAGACTGGCGAACACTTATACCACAGAAGTCCACCCACTGGAGTGAAGGTTCTGAGCCCCACGTCAGGCTTCCCAACCTGGGGGTCCGGCAACGGGAGGAGGAATTCCTAGAGAATCAGACTTCGAAGCCTAGTGGGAATTGATTGCAGGACTTCGACAGGACTGGGGGAAACAGAGACTCCACTCTTGGAGGGCACACACAAAGTAGTGTGCGCATTGGGACCCAGGGGAAGGAGCAGTGACCCCAGGGGAGACTGAACCAGACCTACCTGCTAGTGTTGGAGGGTCTCCTGCAGAGGCGGGCGGTGGCTGTGCCTCACCGTGAGGACAAGGACACTGGCAGCAGAAGTTCAGGGAAGTACTCCTTGGCGTGAGCCCTCCCAGAGTCTCTCATTAGCCCCACCAAAGAGCCCAGGTAGGCTCCAGTGTTGGGTTGCCTCAGGCCAAACAACCAACAGGGAAGGAACCCAGCCCCACCCATTAACAGTCAGGTGGATTAAAGTTTTACTGAGCTCTGCCCACCAGAGCAACAGCCAGCTCTACCCACCACCAGTCCCTCCCATCAGGAAACTTGCACAAGCCTCTTAGATAGCCTCATCCACCAGAGGGCAGACAGCAGAAGCAAGAAGAACTACAATCCTGCAGCCTGTGGAACAAAAACCACATTCACAGAAAGATAGACAAGATGAAAAGGCAGAGGGCTACATACCAGATGAAGGAACAAGATAAAACCCCAGAAAAACAACTAAATGAAGTGGAGATAGGCAACCTTCCAGAAAAAGAATTCAGAATAATGATAGTGAAGATGATCCAGGACCTTGGAAAGAGAATGGAGGCAAAGATCGAGAAGATGCAAGAACTGTTTAACAAAGACCTAGAAGAATTAAAGAACAAACAAACAGAGATGAACAATACAATAACTGAAATGAAAACTACACTAGAAGGAATCAATAGCAGAATAACTGAGGCAGAAGAATGGATAAGCGACCTGGAAGACAGAATGGTGGAATTCACTGCTGCGGAACAGACTAAAGAAAAAAGAATCAAAAGAAATGAAGACAGCCTAAGAGACCTCTGGGACAACATTAAACGCAACAACATTTGCATTACATGGGTCCCAGAAGGAGAAGACAGAGAGAAAGGACCAGAGAAAATATTTGAAGAGACTATAGTCGAAAACTTCCCTAACATGGGAAAGGAAATAGCCACCCAGGTCCAGGAAGTGCAGCGAGTCCCATACAGGATAAACCCAAGGAGAAACACGCCGAGACACATAGTAATCAAATTGGCAAAAATTAAAGACAAAGAAAAATTACTGAAAGCAGCACGGGAAAAACGACAAATAACACACAAGGGAATTCCCATAAGGTTAACAGCTGATTTCTCAGCAGAAACTCTACAAGCCAGAAGGGAGTAGCATGATATACTTAAAGTGATGAAAGGGAAGAACCTACAACCAAGATTACTCTACCCGGCAAGGATCTCATTCAGATTCAATGGAGAAATCAAAAGCTTTAAGACAAGCAAAAGCTAAGAGAATTCAGCACCACCAAACCAGCTCTACAACAAATGCTAAAGGAACTTCTCTAGGCAGGAAACACAAGAGAAGGAAAAGACCTACAAAAACAAACCCAAAACAATTAAGAAAATGGTCATAGGAACATACATATTGACAATTACTTTAAATGTAAATGGATTAAATACTCCCACGAAAAGACACAGAATCACTGAATGGATAAAAAAATCAAGACCCGTATATATGCTGTCTGCAAGAGACCCACCTCAGACCTAGGGACACATACAGACTGAAAGTGAGGGGATGGAAAAAGATATTCCATGCAAATGGAAATCAAAAAGCTGGAGTAGCAATTCTCATTATCAGACAAAATAGACTTTAAAATAAAGACTATTACAAGAGACAAAGAAGGACACTACATAATGATCAAGGGATCGATCCAAGAAGATATAACAATTGTAAATATTTATGAACCCAACATAGGAGCACTTCAATACATAAGGCAAATACTAACAGCCATAAAAGGGGAAATCGACAGTAACACAATCATAGTGGGGGACTTTAACACCCCACTTTCACCAATGGACAGATCATCCAAAATGAAAATAAATATGGAAACACAAGCTTTAAATGATACATTAAACAAGATGGACTTAATTGATATTTATAGGACATTCCATCCAAAAACAACAGAATACACTTTCTTCTCAAGTGCTCATGGAACATTCTTCAGGATAGATCATATCTTGGGTCACAAATCAAGCATTGGTAAATTTATTATAATTGAAATCGTATCAAGTATCTTTTCTGACCACAACGCTATGAGACTAAATATCAATTACAGGAGAAGATCTGTAAAAAATACAAACACATGGAGGCTAAACAATACACTACTTAATACAAGTGATCACTGAAGAAATCAAACGGGAAATCAAAAAATACCTACAAACGGGCTTCCCTGGTGGCGCAGTTGAGAATCTGCCTGCCAATGCAGGGGACGTGGGTTCGAGACCTGGTCTGGGAAAATCCCACATGCCGCGGAGCAACTCGGCCCGTGAGCCACAATTACTGAGCTTGCGCGTCTGGAGCCTGTGCTCGGCAACGAGAGGCCGCGATAGTGAGAGGCCCGCGCACCGCGATGAAGAGTGGCCCCCGCTTGCCACAACTAGAGAAAGCCCTTGCACAGAAACGAAGACCCAACACAGCCATACATACATACATAAATAAAAAGAATGTAACCAGACAAGAATATCATTTAAAAAAAAAAAAAAAAAATTTAAAAAAAAAAAAAAAAAAAAAATACCTACAAACAAATGACAATGGAGACACGACAACCCAAAACCTATGGGATGCAGCAAAAGCAGTTCTTTTTTTTTTTTTTTTTTTTTTTTAATTATTTATTTATTTATTTTTGGCTGTGTTGGGTCTTCGTTTCTGTGCGAGGGCTTTCTCTAGTTGCGGCAAGCGGGGGCCACTCTTCATCGCAGTGCGCGGGCCCTCTCACTATCGCGGCCTCTCTTGTTGCGGGCCCTCTCACTATCGCGGCCTCTCTTGTTGCGGAGCACAGGCTCCAGACGCGCAGGCTCAGTAATTGTGGCTCACGGGCCCAGCCGCTCCGCGGCATGTGGGATCTTCCCAGACCAGGGCTCGAACCCGCATCCCCTGCATTGGCAGGCAGATTCTCAACCACTGCGCCACCAGGGAAGCCCAAAAGCAGTTCTAAGAGGGAAGTTTATAGCAATACAATCCTACCTTAAGAAACAGGAAACATCTCAAATAAAAAACCTAACCTTGCACCTAAAGCAATTAGAGAAAGAAGAACAAAAAACCCCCAAAGTTAGCAGAAGGAAAGAAATCATAAAGATCAGATCAGAAATAAATGAAAAAGAAATGAAGGAAACGATAGCAAAGATCAATAAAACTAAAAGGTGGTTCTTTGAGAAGATAAACAAAATTGATAAACCATTAGCCAGACTCATCAAGAAAAAAAGGAAGAAGATTCAAATCAATAGAATTAGAAATGAAAAAGGAGAAATAACAACTGACACTGCAGAAATACAAAGGATCATGAGAGATTACTACAAGCAACTCTATGCCAATAAAATGGACAACCTGGAAGAAATGGAAAAATTCTTAGAAATGCACAACCTCCTGAGACTGAACCAGGAAGAAATAGAAAATATAAACAGACCAATCACAAGCACTGAAATTGAGACTGTGATTAAATATCTTCCAACAAACAAAAGCCCAGGACCAGATGGCTTCACAGTCGAATTCTATCAAACATTTAGAGAAGAGCTAACACCTATCCTTCTCAAATTCTTCCAAAATATAGCAGAGGGAGGAACACTCCCAAACTCATTCTACGAGGCCACCATCACCCTGATACCAAAACCAGACAAAGATGTCACAAAGAAAGAAAACTACAGACCAATATCACTGATGAACATAGATGCAAAAATCCTCAACAAAATACTAGCAAACAGAATCCAACAGCACATTAAAAGGATCATACACCATGATCAAGTGGGGTTTATCCCAGGAATGCAAGGATTCTTCAATATACGCAAATCAATCAATGTGATACACCATATTAACAAATTGAAGGATAAAAACCATATGATCCTCTCAATAGATGCAGAGAAAGCTTTTGACAAAATTCAACACCCATTTATGATAAAAACCCTGCAGAAAGTAGGCATAGAGGGAACTTTCCTCAACATAATAAAGGCCATATATGACAAACCCACAGCCAACATTGTCCTCAATGATGAAAAACTGAAACCATTTCCACTAAGATCAGGTTGCCCACTCTCACCACTATTATTCAACATAGTTTTGGAAGTTTTAGCCACAGCAATTAGAGAAGAAAAAGAAATAAAAGGAATCCAAATTGGAAAAGAAGTAAAGCTGTCACTGTTTGCAGACGACATGATACTATACATAGAGAATCCTAAAGATGCTACCAGAAAACTACTAGAGCTAATCAATGAATTTGGTAAAGTAGCAGGATACAAAATTAATGCACAGAAATTTCTGGCATTCCTATACACTAACGATGAAAAAGCTGAAAGTGAAATTAAGAAAACACTCCCATTTACCATTGCAACAAAAAGAATAAAATATCTAGGAATAAACCTACCTAAGGAGACAAAAGACCTGTATGCAGAAAATTATAAGACACTGATGAAAGAAATTAAAGATGATACAAATAGATGGAGAGCTATACCATGATGTTGGATTGGAAGAATCAACATTGTGAAAAAGACTCCACTTCCCAAAGCAATCTACAGATTCAATGCAATCCCTATCAAATTACCAATGGCATTTTTTACGGAACTAGAACAAATCATCTTAAAATTTCTGTGGAGACACAAAAGACCCCGAATAGCCAAAGCAGTCTTGAGGGAAAAAAATGGAACTGGAGGAATCAGACTCCCTGACTTCAGACTATACTACAAAGCCACAGTAATCAAGACAATATGGTACTGGCACAAAAACAGAAACATAGATCAATGGAACAAGATAGAAAGCCCAGAGATAAACCCACGCACCTATGGTCAACTAATCTATGACAAAGGAGGCAAAGATATACAATGGAGAAAAGACAGTCTCTTCAGTAAGTAGTGCTGGGAAAACTGGACAGCTACATGTAAAAGAATGAAATTAGAACACTCCCTAACACCATACACAAAAATAAACGCAAAATGGATTTGAGACCTAAATATAAGACCGGACACTATAAAACTCTTAGAGGAAAATATAGGAAGAACACTCTTTGACATAAATCATAGCAAGATCTTTTTTGATCCACCTCCTAGAGTAATGGAAATAAAAACAAAAATAAACAAATGGGACCTAATGAAACTTCAAAGCTTTTGCACAGCAAAGGAAACCATAAACAAGACGAAAAGACAACCCTCAGAATGGGAGAAAATATTTGCAAACGAATCAACGGACAAAGGATTAATCTCCAAAATATATAAACAGCTCATTCAGCTCAATATTAAAAAAACAAACAACCCAATCCAAAAATGGGCAGAAGACCTAAATAGACATTTCTCCAAAGAAGACATACAGATGGTCAAGAAGCACATGAAAAGCTGCTCAACATCACTAATTATTAGAGAAATGCAAATCAAAACTACAATGAGGTATCACCTCACACCAGTTAGAATGGGCATCATCAGAAAATCTACAAACAACAAATGCTGGAGAGGGTGTGGAGAAAAGGGAACCCTCTTGCACTGTTGGTGGGAATGTAAATTGATACAGCCACTATGGAGAACAGTATGGAGGTTCCTTAAAAAACTAAAAATAGAATTACCATATGATCCAGCAATCCCACTACTGGGCATATACCCAGAGAAAACCATAATTCAAAAAGACACATGCACCCCAATGTTCATTGCAGCGCTATTTACAATAGCCAGGACATGGAAACAACCTAAGTGTCTACTGACAGACGAATGAATAAAGAAGTTGTGGTACATATATACAATGGAATATTACTCAGCCATAAGAAGGAACGAAATTGAGTCATTCGTTGAGACGTGGACGGATCTAGAGACTGTCATACAGAGTGAAGTTAAGTCAGAAAGAGAAAAACAAATATCGTATATTAACGCATGTATGTGGAACCTAGAAAAATGGTACGGATGAGCCGGTTTGCAGGGCAGAAGTTGAGACACAGATGTAGAGAACAAATGTATGGACACCAAGGGAGGAAAACCACGGTGGGGTGGGGATGGTGGTGTGCTGAATTGGGCGATTGGCATTGACATGTATACACTGATGTGCATAAAACTGATGACTAATAAGAACCTGCAGTATAAAAAAACAAACAAGCAAAACAACTAATACTAAACTTTCTTTGGGTTATTTGTATGGAAATATGTTAATATAAATGTTTCAGACATTACATGAAATTTCTAAAAATCTTATATGTTCTCGTATAATAAGTCATAATTCTAGTTATTACTTTAAAATGTATATCTCAGAAATAGCTAAATTTCCTTGTCAATTGCATTATTATGAACTTTCATCACATCTTTAACCGTGGTCATTTTTAAGTCTTTTGTCATTTACAGACAGTTCTGGGTGTACTGTGATGCTTTTGCAAATATGTTCCTGTAAAAGGGTTTCATCTTCAAGGAATTCATGGAAAAGACTCTGACAAGTACAGGTTTCTTGTAACTGACTATACTGCTGAAGTGAAATGAATAAGCATTTTCAGAACTCTAATGGAAAACTGATGAACTCATAAAAGTGCTAACAAACTATCAAGATGAAAAAAAAATTAATTACATGGGACTGAGTGAACTGATGAGGATGATTATAATTTTTGTGATTTTCTGTTTGAATAAAAAAAAAAATCCCACAAGGACTCAGAGGCAAAAAATATACAAATCAATTTTCACTGCAAAGTAAAGGAGCTGTTACAGTGGAGGATTACTGGACTGAATGTCAATATTATGACATAGTATGAGTGTGTTTCGTATTTGGTAATTGCAATCATTGTTGCTTTTGTTGTGGTCATCCATTTACAATGCTTGGTGTCAGTCTATTTATCTCTTGTAAAAATAAAATACAGTGTGTGTGTATGAAAAAAAAAAGTGAGTAAACTCTAAATAGGCTGGTACCTGCAAAATGTGTTAAATGAAAAAAAGCAGGGTATAGCAGTTTATACAGTATGATATATGCATGTAAAGAAACAGGGTATACAAAAGGTGACACACACAACACATGCACACAACACACATATTCTCAGGAAGGATATACAAAAATCTGGGAGGAAATGATTGCCTTTAGGGAGGGCAACTGAGCACCAGGTAGAAGGAAAATTCATGTTTTAATGAAACCCTTAAATACTGCTTGAATTTTTAAAAATGATTTACACGTATTTTCTTTATACTTTTAAAATAATAATAAAAAAGGAAAAGCCACTGAGTTTGATGACATCAATGAATTTAAAATTTTAAAGACAGATTATCTTCAAACTGTTAGAGGCTTGACAGCGTGGAAGGACACTGAGAGAAATGGAAAACCACAAAATGGAAGCTGGTTTGGGAAGGAAGATGGGAGTTTCATTTTGAACTCACAGTCTTCAAGGGCTGGCAGGGCATCTAAAAGGGCTGGAGATTCACCCTGGGTGAAAGGGCAGAACTGTATGCAGACTGTATGCAGACTGTATGCAAACTGTATACATATTCAAAAGGTGGTCAGTAAAGACATCAGAGAAATAAAGACGGACACTGAAGACAAGATTGATAAAGAAATTAAGAGAGTAAAAAAATCAGAGGGCAGGGAGGGATAAATTAGGAGCTTGGGATTAATAGATACACACTATTGTATATAAAATAGATAATCAACAAGGACCTACTATAGAGCACAGGGAACTCTACTCAATATTCTGTAATAACCTATGTGGAAAAAGAATCTGAAAAAGAATAGATATATGTATATGTATAACTGACTCACTGTGCTGTATACCTGAAACTAACAGAACATTGTAAATCAACCATACTCCAATATAAAATGAGAAAAAAAAAAAAAAAAAAAAAGAATTAGGATTCAGAAAAAAAAAAATCAGATGGCAGAGCCATGGTGAGGAAATTAAGGCAGCAGAAATCGACTCTGTCAAGATGGAGGTCAGGGACTTCCCTGGTGGTCCAGTGGTAAAGAATCCGGCTTCTGAGGCAGGGCACGCAGGTTCGATCCCTGGTAGGGGAGCTAAGATCCCACGTGCCGCGGGGCAACTAAGCCCGAGTGCCACAAAGTACAAGGCCCATGCGCCCTGGAGCCTGCGCCCCACAACTAGAGAGAGAAAACCCACACGTCACAACTAGAGAGAAGCCCGTGCACCGCAACAAAAGATCCCGCGTGCTGCAACTAAGACCTGACACAGCCAAAAATAAAAATAAATAAATAAAATAAATATTAAAAAAACAAAAAAGGGAAGTCAGCAAAAGAAGAACAAGGGAACAAAGATGGGGGAAGGACCTTCAGAGGTTAAAAAGAAAAGATTTTATTGTTTTGTGTTGTATTAAATTGCAAGGTAGAAACGGAGGTACTTAGAATACTAAGGAAAAAAGGATCAGTGTGGAAGTAAGGATCTGAAGGAAATTGGAACCGATGAGCTTTTCAGGGCCAGGTGGGATTAATGATAATAAGTGGTTGGTTAACTAGGAGTGACAACCAATCGGTTTAATTTCTAAATAACTTCTCAACTAACACTTAATCACGTCTTAACTCTATAAACAACAATAATAAAATATTTAAGCAGATATTGAGTTGCCAAACAAGAGATTTCACTGAGGGCATTTCTGGTATGAAGATACCGTCTTCCAAATTATTCACTCAATTTGAGTGGAAAGAAAAGTGAGCCGGGCTTCTCTCGTGGCGCAGTGGTTATGAATCTGCCTGCCAATGCAGGGGACACGGGTTCGAGCCCTGGTCCAGGAAGATCCCACATGCCGCAGAGCAACTAAGCCCGTGCGCCACAACTACTGAGCCCGCGCGTCACAGCTACTGAAGCCCATGCACCTAGAGTCCGTGCTCCGCAACAAGAGAAGCCACCGCAATGAGAAGCCCATGCTCTGCAACGAAGGGTAGCCCCCGCTTGCTGCAACCGGAGAAGGCCCGCGTGCAGCAATAAAGACCCAATGCAGCCAAAAATAAAATAAATTAATTTAAAAGAAAAAAAAAAAAAAGGAATAGAAAAGTGAGCCGGACTTTTTTAAGTCTTGGAATTCTATCAACTGAACTAGTCAATGAAATATACTACGTAGGAAAAAATTACACAGGCCAGTTATACAATTTATCTTTTCCAACAGTTAATATGGACAGAATTTGTCTACCACAATTTTTAAAATATATTTTTAAGTCATTTTTATTGAATTAATTTTAATAACACTGTTTCACCTGGTTGGCAACTGCCCCAAACCAAACTAAAACAAAGCCATTGTGAATGCTATTCAACATCCTCAAAGTAATCCAGTTTGTTTTTGTATTTGGAATATATTGTTTCAATAGTTACACTTTTTTTTTAATAGTTACACTTCTGACATCACATAATCAAGTAAATAGAGCATACCATATTATTCAAAAAGACTTTATGCATTTCATTTAAAAAATCATTTTGCAAGAGGCTTCAGCTTTATCATTGACACATTCAGTACTTCATGCTCTCAAAAAAGTGCCCTAAAGCTAAGTTTTTTACTGATATTAATGAATAGTATTCAGGGTTATACGAACTAAAATTTAACATTTTACAGTATAGGAGGCAATAAATGTGGACCAAAATTTTGGAAACATTAAGAAATAAAAACAGAAAGATGGCAGTTCCGTGTCTTCACAAGGCTTAATAAAGAGTATAGCAGAAACTCAATCAACACTCCCCTGTTGTTGAACTGATCACTAACAAAATAACCAGAATGCAACAAAATATTTACTTTGGAAAGTTATCATGACGGTATCCTCAGAACAGCACAAGGCCACCAGGAGCCCTGAATGCAGCTTCTGCTGGAAAGCAGCACTACTTCTGCAGGCCCCCGTCCTCAGGAAATGATACGTCAGCTGATTTTTGTTTCAACTCTGTAGTCGAGGGTGCTAACCCCAGAAATTACAGGAATCATCATTACACTCTAATACCAAGACATGCAGGAATTTTAAGCTATAAAATTATTTTCTAAATAACATTCAAATAAGACATGTCTGTGATGAAGGGCAGAGCCGAAGAGCATTAACCCGACCATCCATCCCTCCTGGCTTGCACCAACATTACTTCAGTCCCCCTTGGCAGGCAGCCTTTTTTTTTTTTTTTTTTAAATCTTTGCAGAAAGTCAGTCTACAACTTTGAGATGTTTTTAACTCTTAAGATGCACGAAATTATTTTAAATGTCTAGCTGACTTCAAATTCAGCAAGTCTTCCTTTTTAAACATACTACAATTGAAGGCTATTTCTTCTAAGCCTCATTCCTGCACAATGACAGTAAACCTCAGGGGAAAAAAAAGAGCTACAGCTACAAAGTAAATAACAAAAAACTGAATCCACTTACACTAATAGGACTGGTTTAAAGCCTTACTTGAAGCCTTACCAAGAATCTCCTATAAAGTGTTTACAAAAAACAAAAACAAAAACAAAAAAAGGCAGCAACTCTATCTCAGACGTAAATTCAGGATTCAGCTTCAGACACATGGAAACTAGAGATTTCTAAAGATTCGCACACCACATGAAACTGGAACAAGTTCGTTACTTCCCAGGACGTACACTGAAATTTCCAGCAATTACATTCAGGGGTTCCTGGACCAGCCTGAGGCTGGGACATGACCATTAGTTTTTCTCATTCTCCATCTCACCACTGGCTTTTGACATTCCCCTGCTCAACTACCAAGCAGGATTTGAAAGGCAGAGGGAAAAGCTGAGAAATTAACTTCTCGTGAACAGGTCTAATTGAAAAAGAAAATTAAAATGTGTAGACAAAGAAATCCATTTTCCCCTGAAAATTATGTCTTACGATGGTCTGAGCCTTCCCTCCACTGTCCTCCCACGTTCTCCGTTCATAACACGTCTCATCGCCTTATACAGTTGACCCTTGAACAACACAGGTTTGAACTGCGCAGGTTTGAATCCACTTACACTCGGATTGTTTTCAATAAACACACACCACCTGATGGGTGGTTGGCTGAATCCTCAGATGCAGAACCTCGGGTACCGAGGAGGGCTGACTAGGGAACTTAAGCATCCGTGGAGCTCCAACGGCTGGATCTGGTTTTCAGTCAGGGCCCACTGCAGTCCCACCACATAGCAGGTGCTTTATGTTTACTGAATTTTACTTCTGCCCCTACCCCACAGCAGTGGGTAATTACTATCCAGTTGGACTTGCTCTCAACCCTGCCACAGGCAAAAAGTGATTTTACAGAAATTACTTACCGGGTTATAGACGACATTCTGTAGACTGTTTAAGGACATCATTCTTTTCCACCTTATTGTTGACTGGGGTCTCTCTTTTGGGTATGATCTAAGATTTTAAACAAGTTTCATTTAAAGAATTCCCAGATTGAAACTGAGGCACTTGACCTGTGTAAAATCAAAATAGAGGGAAAGAAAAATAAGCACCATTTTTCTTCATAACTATTTTTAAGTACATAAATTATTTTACTGATATTTACCAAATAACAGGATGCTATTACGAAGATCTGACTCCAATTCTTATCTAATGTACTTTACGAAATAAGTTTGGATTATGAGTACAGGAAATATTGATTTTAAAACTACATCAGTAGAAAACTTCTAATTTGGAAAATTTATTAAAAATACTTATTACTGGGAGTTCCCTGGTGGCCTAGTGGCTTTCACTGCTGTGGCCCGTGTTCAATCCCTGGTCGGGGTACTGGGATCCCGCAAGCCAGGCAGTGCAGCCAAAAAAAAACAAAAACAAAAACTTGCTATTAAAATACTAAACCAAATAATAGCAAATACTCCTGTACAGCTATCTGAGATATTCATTTAACTTTTCTCATCTGTATAATGAGAATAATAGTATTCACCTCACAGGTTTGTTCTGCGGATTAAATGAATTAATAAAGCAATGGAATAGTACGTGCTTTATAAGTTTTATCTATTGTTATTAGTAGAAGGGATTGCTCTTCCTCTTCCAAATTAAACAAGTCAAAAGGAAAAAAAAATCCAATGCCTCAAATATTAATTTCCATGTGGCTAAAAAAAAGATAAGATAAAAGCTTTAAAGGTAAAAGTACCCATCAGTACTACATATAACAGCTCCAGGGAAGACCTTAAGACTAAGCAGAACCAAAAGAGAAACGAAACTCAAGCTTCCTACCATTTTACTTCCTCCAATTCTGTCATTATACCAAAGGGCAATACGCACTGATCACATCTATTACTTTTTCTCTATTAAGAAAAAACTGCATCTCCAACCCTGGATGCAACATAAACTGAGTGGTTAAGTTACGGCAAGAGGTGTTAGGTGAGCAGATGCAGGTTGTGAAAGAATTCACAGAAGTATTAACAAGGGAAGAAAAGAAAGCTTTTATTCACTTTCCAAGGGAGGAAAGGGGCCAGACGCATAGAGTGGCATCGGCCCTGAAGGGTGGCGGTCTGAGTCTTTTAACGGGTTTCAAAGGGCAAAGTGCAGGAAAGAGCGGGTGGGTTCACATCTATTTTGGCCCACAGTTGTGTTGGGGCTTGCTGTGTTTCTATAGGATGTGGTTTTTCTGAGAATCTGTAACTTTTTGTCTTCAGTAATTTTTCAGTCCTTGGGTGTCTGAAAGAGACTTGATAGTGGCCTTTGACAGGCATTACTCTATCTTGAACAATGTCAGATGGGCTCACAAGAGGGATTTTGCGGGTGTAATTGACACCAGCTGATGTCAAGATAGGGCGATTGTCCTGGATTAACTGGTGGGCCCAATGTAATTACATGAGCCCTTAATAAACAAAGAAGCCAGAGAGATGCGGTAGCAGAAGAAATCAGAGATTTGAAGCCTGAGAAGGATTCAACACATTCTTGGTGGCATTTCGATGGAGTGCGGGTGGGCACACACGGAAACTGCAAGAAGGAAACAAACCTAGAAAACAAACTAAAGTATCCCGTAAGTTGATTCTTTCCCAGAGAATAGAGCCCGAACTGGATAACACCTGAACTTCAGCTTGTGACACCCTAATCAGAGTACTCAGCCTGGTCCCCCTAATTTTTTTTGGTCCCCCTAATTTTTGAGCTAAGATCTGTTAAGAAAATAAGTGGGTGTAATCAAAACATCAAGTTTTATGCGCTAAATGTATACAATTTCTATTTGTCACATATACCCCAATAAAGCTGGAAAAACAAAAACCCTGCATCCCTCTTGGTTTATAAATGTAACCCCATCTATTAACTTACACGTTAGTCAACACCTCAGAACTGTCTTGCTCCATCAAACTCAGGAAGCAATCAACAAGAGCAAAAACAAAGGATACAGAGATGCCATAGCCACATTCATAATTTACATCGTTAGTAGACAGTGACCCAATTTAAGCCACGGGCCCGCGTGAAACCAATCATTCCCAGAAACATCCACAGGCACGGGTCCCGCTGTTACTAACTCTTCGCTTCCCAAGAAGCCATCACGATGCTGTTGCAATTCAGAGGACAAACGTTTCCTAACGTTTCACACTGCAGGAAATGACTCTGCATCTCAAAAGAGTATGTTCAGAGCCCGGGAGGGCCACGGAGGTCTGTCATTAAATTTAAAGAACCCGTCATTTAAAACACCGGGAAGGAAACGTCCCCGGATTCCACTGCGCGAAGGCGGCGCTCGGTCCCGGGCGGGGAGGTCGCAGGTGTGAAGACAGCCCCGGGCGAGGCGGTGGTCGACAGCGGGGCTCCCCACAGGGACAGCGCCGGCTGCCCAAGGGCCGCGACTCCCGACCATCGCTCGTCCCCGGGGCGCAGCGCGCGGGGCACTGCCCGCCGCCCGGCCCGACCCTCCGCGGTGAGAACCCGCGCGACGGGGCTACCGGAGCCGGTCCCGCCCGTCTGAGTCTGACACGGGGCCAGAAACACCGCATCCCCTCCCCGGCCGGCGAGCCCACCGCCGTGACCGCCCCCCGACTCACCCCGGGACTGGCGTCGCGGACGCTCTGCGCAGGAGGCTGTTCTCTGGCCGCGGCGCGTTGTGCGGGTTCCCGGCCGGGCGTGCGCGGGCGGCGACGGGAAGCGAGAGGAGTCAGTCCGCCGCCATTTCCTGGTTCGCGCGCCCCTGGCGTCGCCGTCGGCCTTGCGTCTGCGTGCGGGGCGCGCTCGCGGCTCCGCTGGGCTGGTGGCGGGTCCGCTGCTGGCCGCCTCCCCGGCTGGGCCCCCTGCACGGCCTCGGGGACTCGGACTGCCAGCGGCTTGCTGCGAGACGAGCAGAGAGGGAGGGGGCAGAGTGTGTGCTTCCAAAATTCCCGGGTGGATCTGGCCGCCTCTGCCCCGCCGCCGGGGTTGGGGGGCCGGGAAATGGGGAAGAGAGAAGGAGAGACTTTCTGCTCCCTCGGCCCGCGTGTGCCCGGCCTCCAGGGCCGGTGTGCACGTCGCACAGGCCCCGCCTCGACCCGGCGATGGCCGAGAGGGGCCCACGCGGCCAGAGGGGCCGTCTGTGACCTTCCCTGGTCGCCCGTGTCAACGGGGTCGGTGCCAGGTATTTCTCAAGGTCTGCTTCCTTGTCTGCCTTGGGTCAGAGTCCAAACAGTACCTACAGTGCAATAAAGGAGAAGCTGACTTGCAGGCATCCCGGTGGGTTTTTTTTGCCACACCTTTGGGTGTAATAAAATGACGGGGGACATGGGTTCAGTATAGCTGGACTGAGTCCAGCCCGGAGCCCCCATCCAGTGAGTCTAACTTGGACTTCAGCCACTGCGGCTTATCTGCCAATTTTGTGTGTTGTTGTTTTCTAAGTTACATACTACCCCGGGGAAAATGTCAGCAGTAGAGAGCACAATTCTGAGCACGGTAGATGTTCAGAAATAACCAACTTTTCAGGCAAGTGTCCATCATGACTGCCAGTTTGACCTGTTGGCTGTAAAAAACGTCAGCGAGAAATACAAATAAAGTTATGTAAGCTACCTTGAACAGCTGGTATAGTTTGTTTTCTGTTAGGGATCACAAAGTTCTTATCTTCCTACTTGTCTCTACTTGATTTTTAACCACGTTTCCTTTGAAAGGCATGTTTTGGTGTCCCTGCTCTGGGCTTTCTCCTCTGTAGCTTTGGGTTTTATTTTTTATTTAAATTGAGAAATTCATTACACACCCAATACCATCGAACTCACATTCTGATTCCCTATGACTTTTCTCTCCTATTCATTTTCCAAGTTTGCGTCACTCTTTAGGATACAACTTCGATAGCTGTATTTAACCCTTAACATACACTGCCTGGGATTTGTACTTATCTTTCTGTGTGTTGTGTTTTATCTATCCAACTCGAATTTAAATTGAGGAAACTGTCTTGAATATTCCCCAATGCCTAGTGTAATGCTTTGCATGAAGTAGACATTCTGTAAATATTAGGTTGAAATGATAGGTTATTGATAAAGTGAGGAGCAATTGAATGTCTTCACAACTTTGCCTGGGTTGATTACCTCCCCCCTACAAAGTAAGTTGAAATAAATACACATCAATGCTCCACTTCTTTGGTAAGTAGAATTTAGGTATAAATGGGACTGTGCAAAAGGGCCAGAAATCCTGTATTGGTGCAGTAATTCTGCATTAAAAGATCCACAAATCCAGAGAATTTATCTTAGAAAAACCCCTTCGTTGGTCCGGTTTTGTTCAATGAGCTCCGTATGTTTTTTCTATCTTTTAGAATCAACAAATATGTACTCGATGTCCACCATGACAAGGCACAGTGACAAGTATACAAAGGGCTTTGTAGTATTTGCTGTACAGGGCCCTCTAGACGCAGAGAAGTGATATAAATATACGGAAGTCCCACTTCTCTTCCTTGGATTGTTACAGTAGCCTCTTCATTGATCTCCCTGCTTTTGCCCTTCCCCCTGCACTCTATTCTCAACACAACAGTCAGAGAGATCATGGGGAAACACAACCTAAACAATGTTACTTTGCTCAAACCTTCCACTAGCTTTTGCTCCTTCTTTGAGTAACGATCCAAGTCCTTACACTTCATGACCTGCCTCCACCTCCACACGCTCTGACTTCATTTCCTACTAAGTTCCTCCTCCCTTATTCTGTACCAGCCGTACTGGCCTTTGTGGTGTTCTTACCGCCTGCCTGTCACACTCTCAGCTCAGAACTTTTGCATGTGATGTTTCCTTTACCTCCTTAAAGTTGAGTAATGACAGTGAGTAATGTCGATTCTTAGTGAGGCCCTTCCTGACCACCGTATTTAAAATTGCAAACACCCTCCCAAAACACACACACACACACACACACACACACACACACACAATCCCTATCACTCTTTCTTGTTTTTTCTCTAGCATTTACCACATTCTAATATGCTACATTATTTACCTTTTTATTTTATATTACTTCATCCACCAGACTACAAACTCCATGAGGACAGGGAGTTTTGACTGTTCTTGTTTCAGTGGTGCTTAATCCAGTGGGGGACACAGACAGTGATACATTCCGGAGAAGATTAAGATAGGATGATGTATAATTGGGAGCACTTGGGTGGCTACTTTAGTTGCATGCCTGGGAAAGCTTCTCCAAAAAGGTAAAGTTTAAGTTGCTAGTGAATGAAAGAAAGGAGGCAGCTAACCAAAAGGAAAAGACAGCTTATGGCGCGGGAGAAATATTTGCAAACAATGCAACCGACAAGGGCTTAATTTCGAAAATATATAAACAGCTCAATATCAAAAAAAACAAAAAAACAAAAAACCCAACAACCCAATCAAAAACTGGGCAGAAGACCAAAATAGACATTTCTCTAAATAAGACATACAGATGGCCAAAAGGCACATGAAAAGATGCTCAACATCGCTAGTTGTTAGAGAAAGGCAAATCAAAACTACAGCGAGGCACCACCTCACACCAGTCAGAATGGCCATCATAAAAAAGTCCACAAGTAACAAATGCTGGAGAGGGTGTGGAGAAAAGGGAACCCTCCTTCACTGTTGATGGCAATGTGAATTGGTGCAGCCACTATGGAAAACAGTATGGAGGTTTCTTAAAAACTAAAAATAGAGTTACCATATGATCGAGCAATCCCACTCCTGGGCATGTATCCGGAAAAGACAAAAACTGATTTGAAAAGATACATGCACCCCAATGTTCATAGCACTATTTACAATAGCCAAGACATGGAGACAACCTAAATGTCCACTGACAGATGAATGGATAAAGAAGATGTGGTACATATATACAATGGATTACTCAGCCATAAAAAAGAATGAAATAATGCCATTTGCAGCAATATGGATGGACCTAGAGATTATCATACTAAGTGAAGTCAGAGAAAGACAAATATCTGTATCACTTCTATGTGGAATCTAACAAAAATAATACAAATGAACTTATTTACAAAACAGAAACAGACTCACAGACATAGAAAACAAATTTATGGTTACCAAAGGGGAAAAGGGGGGAGGGATAAATTAGGAGTTTGGGATTAACAGATACACAGTACTATATATAAAATAGATAAACAACAAGGTCCTACTGTATACCACAGGGAACTATATTCAACATCTTATAATAACCTATAATGGAAAAGAATCTGAAAAAGTATATATATATATATGAATCACTTTGCTGTACACCTGAAACTAACACAACATTGTAAATCAACTATACTTCAATTAAAAAAAAGAAAAGAAAAGAAAAGAAAGGAGGCAGCTACATGAAGATCTTGGGGGAGAGCATTCTCAGCTGAAGGAACAGCTAATGCAAAGTCTCTAAGGCTCCTGAGAAGACATTTAGTGTGTTCAGGCACAGAGAGGCCACCAGCACGGCTAAGCATAGTAAAAGAGGGGGAAAAAAAAAAAAAAAAAAAAAAGGGGAAATTATATGAGATGAAGTCATGGAATTTGATGAGGTCACCTGGGCGAGTAGATAGACGGAGAAGCTGACCTAGGACAGAGCCCTAGGGAGATTAAAAAAAAAAAAAACAATAAAAGAGGCTGGGAAGAGGCGACCATGGAGACCTGCTGAAAATGTGTCTTAGCAACCAAAGAAAGGAAGTGTTTCAAGAGAGTAGAACAACCAGTTGTGGTGTTAAGAGGTCAAGGAACACAGAAGTGACCAATAGATTTAGCAACATGGAGGTCACTGGGGACTGACTCTGAAGTGGGTTGAGACCTGAGGTAAAGAAGTGGTGGGACTAATGACTATAAATATCTCAAGAAGTGTCGCTGTGAACAAAGACGTGCAGAGGCTAAGGAAGCAGTGGGGTAAAGGGAATATTTTGATTGTCTTGTTTTTGTTTTTGTTTGTTTTTTAAAAGAGAAGGTACTACAGTGGTGCCTTTTAGACGTTTATCAAGTAAACCACAATAAGAAATAAATACATTTAGGGAACCTAAATGTATTTAGTCCAGTGGTTTAGTCCTAAATTTAGTCCAGTGGTTAGGACTCTGTGCTTTCACTGCGAGGGCCCAAGTTTGATCCCTGGTCAGGGAACTAATATCCCACAAGCCATGCGGTGCAGCCAAAAAAATAAAAATAAAAATAAATACATTTACATTGTGACTTGTTACATATGTACTTAAAATCATGGAAAAAAAAATTCACAAAACGATACTCTTGTTATGCATGAAGCATTCTAATTTTTCATTTAAAAAAATATTGCTTATAACTCACTAAAATGTGTGCAAGACTAGATGTTACAAATTATTTGTAGACAACTGCCTTAGACTTCCAGAGATGAAGGGATCATTTCTGGTTGGATCAACTTCTTTTCCATCTATCTTTATTGTCCTCTTTCCTTACCCAAGAAGCCACATTCACAAAGTACAAATTTAGAAATAGTGTGATATAAAAATATTAAATATACACACACTACTTTATATAAAATAGATATACAACAAGGAGCTACTGTATAGCACAGGGAACTATATTCAATATTCTGTAATAACCTACAATGGAAAAGAATATGAAAAAGAATATATATATATAACAACAAATCACTTTGATGTAAATCTGAAACTAACACAACATTGTAAATCAACTATACTTCAATTAAAGAAAATTAAAATGTGAAGTAATATATATTGCCCCAATTTTCAAAAAACTAGTAAAAAAAAAATCACATGATTTTAGACTTATGAATTGAAACTGTATATACTCTGGCTACTTGGCAGGATTAGTTGACTAAACAAATACCTGCCATATTTTGTCAACAATGTGAACTATGTTGTTTCAAGCTAGGAAACACCTCTGGTAGTGATTTTGCTTATTATTGTGTTGCTGTGTTATTTTTGTTATTATAATAATAGTAATTTTTTTAAATGTTGGCCTTCCAAACATTCATTACATGGTGGTGCCATTGATGGGAAAATATGCTCCCAAATCAATAAGTTTGAAATACAAGTTAGATGTGATAAAACATTGTAAAGAACTTTAAATAATTACTTTGATTTTTTTCACTAGAACTTTGGAGCCAGAACTCTAGAACCTTTAGCAATAATAATGATAAATAAAAGCGATATTAAAGTAAAAATTTGCCACAAAAGTTATAGACTTATGAACTCTGAGAACACATACTCTGCTTTCCATTTATTCCCATGGAAAAATTAGTCTTGAACTATGCAGGTTTTAAATTATGCAGTCTTTAGGAGTGCATTCTTTACAAAATCACAGCACTCATATTTCTCATGCGTATGTCTACTTCCCAGGGAAGTTTTCATGGTTGGCGTCATCTTCCTCCTCTATCTTCCCCATTCTCAATGGACTCATTTCCTCTTTGAATCGTCATGCTTTGAACTCATGTCTCCCACACACCAATACTAGTACCACCTATAAGGACTCAAACTCTTTTCTCACCTCCAGACACCGTGTGTTCAGACTGATCAGCCTTACCTCTTATGTTCTACAGGATCATGTCCCAAATCTAGTCTTTTCAGGTGTGAGAAACAAGCTTCTAGAACTATGGCTCTGTCATAAAATAAAAGAATCTTGGAGATGGGAGAAATATTCAGAGTAGTGTGGATTAATTTATCGCAGTGGCTCAAAGAATGAGATGCTGTCCCATTTTTAAAATACTTTTCTTGAATGGCTTGGCACACTATGGTATGTTAACTAGAAAATGTTGTATTGTTATTTGACATGAAAATATATCTGAAATTATCTAAAAGTCAAAACAAAATAGAATCCTTTAAAAGTTTATATATATATATATATATAAATTGGGCAACATGTTAGGCTCTAGAGACATGGTAGGTAAAAAATATAGCTTTCCTGGAGCTTAAATCCAGTGGGAGTTAGACATTCAGTAATCACATATATGGAATTTTAAAAGTACAAAAGAGTGCTGTTAGTAACTGTCAATGTTCATTGTGATCTTTGTTCCTGCAAAGTTGCTGCAACTCATAAAACCATTAAAAGGCCTCCCTCAGCCTTGCTCTCTCAATATTTAACCAACCCGTCTTGCACATAGCTAATCTCCTTCCAGCTTGTATTTACACAACTCATTATAAAATAAAGTGACAAGCGAAACCTCAAGGGAAGAATTTCTGTGACAGGTTGAAGCAAGTAAGAAATCCAGGTGGTTTTTCCAAACAGAAAAATGTTATTAAGTCCAAATACTTAAAATTTTTTTTATTTTGGAAATTTCAGAACATACACATAAGAGATAGTGTAATGACTTCCCATCCACTCACGGTCCAGCTCCAACATGGACATATCAACATGTCCTATCTTGGTTCATCTACTCCTCACCTACTGTCTCCCCACCCCGGCCCACTTTGAAGCAAATCTCAGACTTCATTTAATCTATAAAACTTCAAAACTGGTTGTTAGACTTTAAGGTTAATAAGACCCAGGTTCAGTTTTTTTGGCCAGAAGGCTTCATAGGTGGTATGTATTTCCAACTGCAAGTCAGCAGGAGAAACTGAAGGTCTGGTTGTTTTTCCATTAGCAATAATCACTCCTCTGATAAACCTCACTGGTGACGACATTGCAACTACGCCAATACTGGTTGTTTTTCTTTGTATGATATCAAGACTGGTCAGTGGTTTCAGCTATTCTCAGCCTGATCCATCCATCTATTACAAAGTTCCCATCAGTTTTTGATCAAATGGTTTTAGCAGCTGGCTATTGATGTTCACTGCCTAGAGCCATTATTTCATTAGAAATTGAAAAGTGGTGATACATCAATTCCAACATTCCTCCTGCATTTATGAGTTAGAGTTCTTCTATAACGAAATATTGTTTCCTATTTGGTGACCCCAAGGTGAAGTTTACGCCAGAAACGCAGGCCAAATGCTTGATGCCTTCCCTTTACTTAGGAGTTTTCTTAATAATAAGCTGCTTTCCTAGCCTCCACAAAAGGTAACCAATGAGTTGGTTTTTTAAAATGTCATTATGAATTCATGAATATTAATATATTTGATGTGTTTCTTTTTTTTCCTGATACTTAAATTATCCCATCTATAACCAAAGGGGACCCCTTTGAGCTGGCATCTGTCTTCTTTTGACACAACATAGTAATCTTAGTTAGTTTCCTTGCTTCCTGGTATGACAAAATATCCCAAGATATCATTTTCATTTCCTTCCAAACTTGGACTTAGCAGTTTCTCCAAGGAAAGTTTTAGTGGGCAATGGTATACAGAGACTACAGTTTTGGAAAGGGGTGTTCATGGCAACTGGGTTGGTTTCTAGACTTCCTCAGTGGATAGAGCTAGGAAAAAAGTTTTTTGATATTTGTTTTTTGTTTTTAATATCTGAGTTTATACTGATTTCATTCAATTTAGGATTACAATGTTTTCATTTAGCTTTTTTATTTTATATTTATACCTCATTTTTCTTATGAAAATCTTAGTTTCTAACAAAATTACTTATTTACTTTATCCTGTCATATATAATAGTTTCAGGATAAAAATATAAATATTATCATAACAATATGATTACATAACCAAACTAAGGTTTATTTGCCATCTTTTTCTGTCCTGAGGCTATATCTCACAAGATATATATAATCAAATTTTTGTGTTTAAAGTAATTTGACAATACTACCCAAAGTGATCTATAGATTCACTGCAACCATTATCAAAATCCCAACAGCATTTTTGCAGAAATAGAAAAAAAAAATCCAAAAATTTATATGAAATCTCAAGGGAACCTGAAAAACCAAAACAGCCTTGAAGAAGAACATAAAAGTTGGAGGCCTCACGCTTCCCGATTTCAAAACATATTACAAAG
Organism: Balaenoptera ricei; assembly: GCF_028023285.1. Taxonomy (NCBI): domain Eukaryota; kingdom Metazoa; phylum Chordata; class Mammalia; order Artiodactyla; family Balaenopteridae; genus Balaenoptera; species Balaenoptera ricei. Next base: position 111,888,344 of record NC_082654.1, on the reverse strand, counting down.
TTAGTAAGCAAAACAGGGTAGTACTGGCATAAAGACACACACACAGACCAACATAACAGAATAGAGAACCTTGAAATGAACCCTCGTGTATATGGTCAAATGATCTTCAACAAGGGTGCCAAGACCACTCAACGGGGGAAAAACAGTCTCTTCAACAAAGGATACTGGGAAAATTGGATGTCCACATGCAAAAGAATGCATTTGGATACTTAACATACCATATACAAAAATTAACTCAAAATGGATTGAAGAACTAAACAAAAACCTAAAACTATAAAATTCCTGGAAGAAAATAGGCAGAAAACCTCATGACATTGGATTTTGGCAATGATTTCTTAAATATGACACTAAAAGCATCGATAATAAATTTAAAAATAGACAAATAGGACTACATCAAACCTAAAAATTCTGTGCATAAAGGACACAACCAACAGAGTGAAAAGGCAACCTGTAGAACGTGAGAAAATATTTGTAAATTATATATCTGATAAGGGGTTAATATCCAGAATATATAAAGAACTCCTACAACTCAACGGCAAAAAGACAAATAACCCAATTCAAAAATGTGCATGGGACTTTAATAGACATTTCTCCAAAGATGATATACAAATGACCAACAAGCATAAGAAAAGGTGCTCAACATCACTAGTAATTAGAGAAATGCAAACCAAAACCACGAGATACGCCTCACACCCATTAGGATGGCTGTTATCAAAAAATAATAAGTGTTGGCAAGGATGTGGAAAATCGGAATTCTTTTGCACTGTTGGGAATACAAAGTTGTGCACCCGCTATGAAAACCAGTATGAAGGTTCCTCAAAAACTTAAAAATAGAATTACCCTATGATCCAGCAATCCCACTTCTGGGTATATGTCCAGAAGAACTAAAAGCAGGATCTCAAAGAGATATTTTCATAACCATGTTCATAGCAGCATTATCCGCAATAGCCAAGAGGTGGAAGCAACCCAAATGCCCATTGACAGATGAATGGTAAACCAAATGTCATATATTCAGCCTTAAAAAAGGGAGGAAATTCTGTCACATGCTACAACATGGATGAATTTTGAGGATATTATGCTAAGTGAAATAACCCAGTCACAAAAAGACAAATACTGTGTGATTCTACTTATATGAGGCATCTAAAGTAATCAAATTCATAGAAACAGACAGTAGAATGGTAGTTGCCATTGGCTGGGGGAAGAGGAAATGGGAAGTTGTTTAATGGGTAGAGAGTTTCAGTTTTGAAAGTTCTGGAGATTTGGTGCACAGCAGTATGAATGTACTTAATACTACTGAAATTTACACTTAAAAATGGTTAAGATGGTAAATTTTATGTTATGTGTTAAACACAATTTTTTAAAAAAAGTAATTTGAAACAATGTATCTCTGTGAGGAAGCCACCATCTCAATACACCATCAGACTCATTGGTTTCATCTTGCTTTCAGTTCTTGGGCCTTGCTTTTCATTTATTTCATTTTGGTTTAATTTTGGTTTATAATTTTGTGAAATATATTACATGGTTTCAAAGCCAAATTTACAGACAAGATACATTCAAGGAAATCTAACTTCCACCCCTGTCCTCTCCATGCTGTTCCCTCCCTCTTTCTACAGGTAACATAGCTCGATGGTTACCTCTCTCTCTATTCATATTCTCACCTTAGACAAGAGGTGGCACTCCATCAATAGTTTTGCATTTGGCTCTTTTATTTCACATATAGCTTGAAGATCTCTCTGCACTAGTATACTACAGAGACATTCCTCATTTCTTTTTATAGCTTCATATTACTCCATGGTGTCAACATACCATAGTTTACTTAACCTGTGGACATTTGGATTGCTTATCTATCATAAGTAATGCTTCAGCACATAACTTTGTGTACATGTCCTTGTATATTTGCCACACTGCCTCTGTGGGATTCCTAGAAGTGGCATTTTTATGTCAAAGGTTAAATGCTATGTAATTTTGCTAGATATGAGTCCAAGCACTTTTTGAGAATTCATTCAAATTCTCTGTCCCTACTCTACTATAGAAGAAGATCCAGGCTACTCTGATGGGAAAGGGATGTTGGAGGTGAGGCCTGAGAAGCTGTACTGAGAAACCTCTCACCTGAGATGAGAGAGGAACAAAAAAACCAAAGGAGTAAACAGGACCAGGAAACACATGGAAAGTCAAAGTCAAGAAGCCAGGAAGGAAATCTAGGGGATTTCAAATAGGGACCAGGAGGAGATATGGAAGCTTCAATCCAGGAACAGAAGTGTGGGAATAATGAATGCACAAAGGTTGGGAGCAAATTGGGAAGTAGTCAAGGTAATTACCCAGAACAGCAGCTGCTTTTCTACATTCTTTTCTTGGCTGGCTGGAGCATAATGCAAAGTCACAGAGTCATTGCATATGTTTATAAAATGCACAAGGGTGATTAGCTGAAGGAAGACATGGTAGCTGAAACCCAGTTTCTACTTTACTCACTAAACCGATGAAGTGCTCCATCTTCAGGTGCAAAGGAATAGTGGTAGGGTGTAGACCACCTTTTTCTAATTTGTACAAAGGTGACACATTGTCCAGCCATGGCCTTGCCCAAGTTAGCTGGGCTTACGGGCCATGCAGAATGGGCAACAATCACTCAAAATCTCCTCCCACCTTAGTAGTTATATTCATTTTTCTTCTAAAATTTAGCTATAATATTGCACTTTTAAAGTGCAAGGAACTTTAGGAAAGTGAGGGTAAATTTTACGGTCTTTTGCATTTGAGCCATAGGTAGAGTTGTTTATTTTAATAAAATGGTTTGTTTTAATAAAAATGGTTTCCAGGTTGGGCTTCCCTGGTGGTGCAGTGGTTGAGAATCCGCCTGCCAATGCAGGGGACACGGGTTCGAGCCCTGGTCTGGGAAGATCCCACATGCCGCGGAGCAACTAGGCCCGTGAGCCACAACTACTGAGCCTGCGCGTCTAGAGCCTGTGCTCGGCAACAAGAGAGGCCATGATAGTGAGAGGCCCGCGCACCGCAATGAAGAGTGGCCCCCGCTTGCCGCAACTGGAGAAAGCCCTTGCACAGAAACGAAGACCCAACACAGCCAAAAATAAATAAATTAATTAATTAATTAAAAAAAAATGGTTTCCAGGTTAAACAGCCAACTGGCTAAACCTTAGGGTTATGTGAGGTGAGGCATGTTAGTACTTTTGTTTATTTGGAGGTAGGAGAAGCAGGAGAAACAGCAAACCATGAGATACCTGGAGATGATAGAGATCTTTATGTGTGAGATCTTGAGCTTTGGCGTTTAGAGAGACAAGGAATTTAATCCTAGCTCGACGATACACTAGTTCAGGTAAGTGGTCTTTAAACACTTCTGCTCACATAACCTCTAATGGAATTTTGAAAAACTATGTAACCTTCCCTTTAACATTGTTCTGGAAGTCCTTGCTTATGCAATGAGGAAAGAAAGGGAAATAAAAGGTATACAGATTTGGAAGGAAGACATAAAACTGTCTTTGTTCACAGATGACATGATCATCTATGTGGAAAATCTGAAAGAACTGGCAAAAAAATTTCCTGGAACTAATAAGTGATTATTTCAAGGCTGAAGATACAATGTTAATGTACAAAAGTTATTGCTTTCTAATATACCAACAATGAACACGTGGAATTTGAAATTAAAACCACAATATCATTTATATTAGCACTCCTGAAAATGAAATACTTAGGTATAAATCTAACAAAATATATATGAGGAAAACTACAAAACTCTGGTGAACGAAATCAAAGAACTAAATAAATGGAGAGATATTCCATGTTTATGGAAAGGAAGACAATATTATCAAGATGTCAGTTTTTCCCTCTTTGATCTATAGATTCAATGCAATCCCAATCAAAATTCCAGCAAGCTATTTTATGGATATTGACAAACTGATTCTAAAGTTTATATGGAGAGATAAAAGACCCAGAATAGCCAACACAATATTGAAGGAGAGAACAAAATTGAAGTACTGACACTACCCAAATTCAAGACTTCAAGCTACAGTTATCAAGAATACCATGGTATTGGTGAAAGAATAGACAAATAGATCAATGGAACAGAACAGAGAGCCCAGAAATAGAGCCATATAAATATAGTCAACTGGTCTTTGACAAAGGAGCAAAGGGAAAAAAGTGGAGTAAAGATAGTGTTTTCAGCAAATGGTGCTGGAACAATTGGACATCCACATGTAAAAAAATGAATCTAAATACAAACCTTAGGCCCTTCACAAAAAATAGCTCAAAATGGATCTTAGACCTAAATGTTAAATGCAAAACTTATATAAAACTCCTAGAAGATAATATTGGAGAAAACCTAGATGACCTTGGGTATGGTGATGCCTTTTTAGATACAACACCAAAGACACGATTCATGAAATAAATAATTGATAATCTGGACCTCAATAAAATTAAAGACTTCTGCTAGCAAAAGACAATGTCAAGAGAATGAGAGGATAAGCCCTAGACTGGGAGAAAATGCTGGCAAAGATACCTCTGATAAAAGACTGTTATCCAAAATATTAATATATAAAGAACTCTTAAAGCTTAACAACAACAAAAAACTACCCAATTTAAAAATGGGTCAATGACCTCAATAGACACCAAAATATACAAAGAACTATTAAAACTCAACAATAAGAAAATGAACAACCTGATTTTGAAATAGGCGAAAGACTTGAGCAGATACCTCACAGAAGAGGACATGCAGATGGCAAATAAGCATACGAAAAGATGCGCTGCATCGTGTGTCATCAGGACAATGCAAATTAAAACAACAATGAAATAACACTACATACCTATTAGAATGGCTAAAATCTGGAACACTAACAATCCCAAATGCTGGTGAGGGTGTGGAGCAACAGGAACTCTCATATATTGCTGGTGGGAATGCAAAATGGTAGAGCCTCTTTGGAAGACAGCTGGGCAGTTTCTTACAAAACTAAACATACTCCTACCACATGATCCAGCAATTGCACTTCCTGGTATTTGCTCAAAGAAGCTGAAACCTTATGTCTACACAAAAAGCTGCACATAAATGTTTATACAGCAGTATAATATAACTGTATTTATAACTGCCGAAACTTGGAAGCAAACAAGATGTCCCTCAGTAGGTGAGTGGTTAAATAAACTGTGTTACAACCAGATAATCAGTGCTAAAAAGAAATGAGCTACCAGGGAATTCCCTGGCGATCCAGTGGTTAGGACTCTGCGCTTTCACTGTGGAAGTTGAGGGTTCGATCCCTCGTTGGGGACTGAGATCATGCAAGCCGTGTGGCATGGCCAAAAAACCCCCCAAAAACCAGAAATGAGCTACCAAGCCATGTTCCCACTGACCTCTCCCTCACCCTCCTCCTTTAGACCTAAAGATGCCTACATCTGTTAGCTCCTCACTGGTTTCCTTTAACTCTTGTAATTAGTTCCTTTATTAAATCTCCCTGATGGAACTTACCATTTGCTTCTCCAAAAAGACACTGACTGAAACAACTAGAAATTCTAAATTCTAGCTATCAAAGATAACCTTTAGCTTCCTAACACGACAGTTGCCTGTCTTCATTCCTGGACTTGTTGGCCCCTTGAGGCTGGGGGCTGTCAAGAGCTGTCATTGCATTCTCAGAAGTGAGCTGAGGGCCTGACCACAGTAAACGCTCAGTAAATGTTTGTTGACTGAACTAATGTGGTTTCTTCTATTAGTGTCTTTTTTATTTTTTTGGCCACGCCGCACACGGGGTCTTAGTTCCCCCACCAGGGATCGAACCCGCGCCCCCTGAAGTGGAAGCTCGGAGTCTTAACCACTGGACCGCCAGGGAATTCCTCTATTAGTGTCTTTTTAACATTAAAACTAGAAACAGAAATCATCTAAAAGAGGTAAAATCTGTCCGAATCGGTCACTCCAGAAAACTAACTCTTTTTTTGATCTGGCTTGTTTCAGAGACATACATGTAGAGGAAGAACCAATTTTTGCCATTTATTTCTCTTCGTTTACCTGGTCCGGTTGGTTCTCCCATGTTGTTATTTACTGAGTCCACAGCAAACGTATGATGATTTTCTGTAACTTGGCCCAATCCAACAGCTACTGCCCTGATCACTTTGGCCTCTTCGGTGTTTTGGTCCTTGCTGTCCCAGGAGAGGGCGGCAGGGCAAAGAGGTTTGATGGATGGTGGTACTTGGAGCAGGGTCCCTAGCTCCACAGACTGTCTGAGGAGCAGGATCTTCAGCTCCCCAGGGGACAGCAGGGGTCCAGGGCGCTCTCATCGGCTAGCTGTCACCAAGGAGACGGAAGGCGCATTGTTTGGCTGGACTCACTGAACAGTCTTCACGGGCTTCAAGACCAGCCTCTTCCTCACTTAGCCCTCCACCTTTGCCCCACTCCCCTCAGCCACAAACGCCTGGCTCTGAGCTGGGAGCTGCTGTTTCTGCCTTACTCTCCCCTGTGGAGGCAGCTTTGGTTACTTTTTTTTTTTTTTTTTTTAACGTTTTTATTGGAGTATAATTGCTTTACAAGGGTGTGTTAGCTTCTGCTTTATAACGAAGTGAATCAGTTATACATATACATATATCCCCATATCTCTTCCCTCCTGCATCTCCCTCCCTTGCTTTGGTTATTTATTTATTTTTTTTTAAAGATTGATTGATTGATTGATTGATTGCTATGTTGGGTCTTCGTTTTTTTTTCTGTGCTAGGGCTTTCTCTAGTTGCGGCAAGCGGGGGCCACTCTTCATCGCGGTGCGTGGGCCTCTCACTATCGTGGCCTCTCTTGTTGCCAAGCACAGGCTCCAGACGCGCAGGCTCAGTAGTTGTGGCTCACGGGCTTAGTTGCTCCGCAGCATGTGGGATCTTCCCAGACCAGGGCGCGAACCCGTGTCCCCTGCATTAGCAGGCAGATTCTCAACCACTGCGCCTCCAGGGAAGCCTACTTTGGTGATTTTATATGTTTGTTGTTTTTTTTTTCCCCAACTGAGATACAATTCACATAACATAAAATTCACCCCGTTAAGCATTTTAAGGTGTACAATTCAGGTGCTTTTTAGTATATTCACAACGTTGTGCAAGATTCACTACCATCTAATTCTGGAACATTTTTGCTTTGATCTTTGAAGCCCAGAAAATGAACGAAAGGGGTTGAACCTCATTAAAATAAAAGCTCCCCATGTCCGAGAAGAATTCATGGTTTGGTATGTAAACCCCCTCATTTTGTATTTATATTTATAACCTTTTTCCTCCTCAAGGACCATGATATTGTAAAAAAAAAAAAAAAAGTTTTTGCTTTATTTAGAGTCTCTATTAATTCATTAGTTCCATTTCATTTTCTCAGCATATTTCCAATTGCTTCTGGATGCTGACGATACAGAGTGAACAGCGAACAAGGCCCCTGTCCTCTGGGGTTTGCAGTCGGGCAGGGGTGAGACCAGTAATCAAGTTATTACTATTCGGGTGAGTGCTACGGGGTGAATAATAGGAAGGCAACCAAGTCTGGGAGCCAGGTGCCCTTTCCCTGAGAAAGTGGTGTTAATGGTGAGACCTGGGGGCTGAGGAGGCTGAGCTAGGGAAGGCTGGTGTGTCCAGGTCTGAGTGTAGCCAGGGTGTGGACGGGGCAGATGAGGCAGCTCGCGGTGAAGTCTTGGGTGGGAAGGGAACGACGGCCAAGGGGACCTCGCAGTTCAGTGTGGCTGAAGCATCAGGAGCTGCGGGCGAGTAGAGCACGATGACATGCCACACAGGCAAGTCACAGGGCCTTGGAGGCCACGCTGCCAATATGGGACTTGATCTTCAATGGGAACCCCTCGAAGGCGTTCACGTGGGGATGGCAGGCTCCGTCCACAGCAGGGAGGCCACTTGGGAGACCGTTATCGGGTGAGAAAGGGTGCCTGCTTGGGTGAGAACGGTCATGAGGATGGAGGGGAGGGAAGAGACTTAAGAGACATTTATGAGGTGGAAGAGAGAGGGATGGAGAGGGGGATTTGATGATGACTTAGAAACAAGGTGGATGGTACGACAGGGAACTCTGGTGAGGAAAAAGTTTGGACGGAAGAGTCATGGGTTCCCTTTAGGACGGGTTGGGTTTGAGGTGCCTGGGAAACATCTGCGTGCGTGGCGATGTCACGCTGGTAGTTGTGGGTGTCTGGCAGCTCAGAGGACAAGCCTGGACCAGAGAGATAAAGTTAGGAGAGGCAGAAAGTAACCAAGAAACCGCCCTTCACATATAGATATCACAGCGTTTGAAGCACTTCATCAGACTGCTTATTTACTTGTCTTTCTTTCTACGTCAGTGATTCTCACTTTGTTCTGCCCGTTCCTGGACGGGTGTGGCATTTTCTCCAGGAACCGTCTCTCATCGTGTACAATGACTCTCCCTTGTCTAAGGTTCCTGGAGGGTAGGAAGGTGTTGTTTATCTTTGCATCCCCGGGATGCGTTTTAGAAAGTCACTAGGTTTCTGACTGACGACTGACCAAGAGAACACATGAATCAACGATTGTGTTAGAATCTGCATAAAAGCACCAATTAGAGAGATGGTTGACATCAATTTAATTTTGTAGCACCCAGTATTACAATTTAAAATAATTTCTATTTATAAAGAAAACATAATATCATGCAGGACATCAAACTGAAGGCAGCTTAAAAAGTACAGCACGAAGATACAGAAAGGATCACAAAAATTCAGTCGTTTAGAAGCATAGCTGAAGAAGTGTCCCCCATAGAGCTTCCAAGGGTATGCCTCAAAGGAAAATGGTCACCGGCGGTCACATCAAACAGAAGAGCACGGCTCAGCTCAGGAAGCCACGAGAAGCTACCCTCTACGTTTCCAAAAGGGTTGATAAACTCAATCATTTCGTTTCGAGTTGCACCGTTGACTGCTCTGATCTCTTCGATTCAGCTGTGGAGTGATTTCCAGGAGGCATCCTCGGCTAAACATGGCCACGGGGAGAGAGAGAAGAGCCTCTCCTCCTCTGCTGTGGGTCTTCCTCTTGGTGAACTGGACCCCCAGGTGTGGCCCCCCACGCACCCGGCACTTGGATCAGCGTCACGGCCGTGACCCTCTAAACATGAGGGAAGCAAGACTTACCCTCTCATCCATCTATACCCAAGTGCACACGGTTCAGAAGGTGGAGTCGGAATTCCCAGGTAGGAAATCATAGAACAAAGAGGGAAACTGTTTCTCAGTCAATTCCTTGGGTGCACGCAGTTCCGTATGTTTCAGTTACAAGGGCAGAAAACAGTTTCAACGTTCTTAGGGCCAAAGTGTCATTAAGTATGAAAGACAATCCAACAAATTGCTTCTGAGTGTCTAAGTGAAAAAAGGAAGCCGATGTTAGCCCGTAGCGGGGAGAGAGAAGGCCACAGGCATATAGAAGAAATCTGATTCAAGGAGTGAGGAAATGGCCCTAAAACAAGCAACACACAGAGCAGAAACATGGACCTGGAGGAGAGGAAAATTCTAAAACAGAGAAGGCAGATGTGGAAAAATGTTATAAGGAGGATAGTCGTGGCTCAAAACTAAATGAAACATATTCATTCATCTGAAAAAGGGAAAGAAAATTTGCTAGACCTTAGTTATTAGGACTGTATTTAAAATAATGTGTTTTTCTATCATATATCATAGAGGAAGAGGAAAGTCTAGTGCTCCTGGTTGAAGTCTGCTGTAACTGAGGGAGACTGATCCCTTTGCCTTTTTGCATAGAAGCCACTGTTCTCATGATGTTAAAGACGGAGCATCATTAAATTGAAAGCCAAAGAGACTAACTATCCACAGACGGCTAACCTTAAATCTCCACAGAAGAAAAGTCCTTCTGAGTGTTTAGGAAGAATCCCCAGAGTGAGGAACTGTTATTAGAGTTGCCTGTTACACATTTCATCTGAATGACGGGTGATGTCATGATGGGGACCTTCAGGGGAATGGAACCCTCATCTCAATCATGCCGGCCCCATTCCACTTCTAATATTTGTCAATTTGTAAAATAACTGCACTCTTCCTACCTTTTAGTGGGGCAACTTTTAAGGGTTCTAACATAAAACCAATAATCAATAGAAGGTTGGTTCTAGGCTGGTCTTAAACAAGCCTGAAAGGATGGGAATAGATTTCATCCTCCAGCAGAGGGCAGTACCACATTAAAATTACTATTCAGAAAAAAACAGAGGTGCAGCATCTTTTGTCTATTACCATGCATTTCCTATATTATTATTTTTTTTTCTTTTTTGCCTCGCCAGGTGGCTTGCAGGATCTTAGTTCCCCAACCAGGGATTGAACCCGGGGCCCCTGAAGTGGAAGCACAGCGTCCTGGCAACTGGACCAGCAGGGAATTCCCTCTATATTATTGAGTACTTATTATTTAGTGTCACAAAAGTGGAAGACTCGTTCATACAAGTTATCTGAAATATTGATGGGCAAACCTGGCATACAGTTGAAGCCCTAACAATTTTAAATCTTATAATTTTAAATAACCCTGTGCTTTATTTTTGTCTACCTTCCACTTGAGTCTTCCTCTGTGTGTATATGTCCTGGGGGTGTGTGGTGTCTAAAACAGCTTTGCTTTCCATTCCCTTGCAAGTAGAAATTTTCTATTGCAACCAAATAAAATGCTTATTACATAGAACCTCATCACATAACATCATAACATTGCAGATGGGAGTTTTGTTTAGAAGAGTGTATCTCGGAATTTAGCTAAAGAGATTTCATCCTTCTAATAGCAAAAGAGATTTCATCTTTCTAATAGCAAAAGGACCTCATCAGAAGCAGTTTAGTTCATAATGTGGTCAATTTAACATGGATCCCTACAGACAGTATAATAAGCAAAGCTTTAAGTATTTTTTAAATATAAATTTATTTATTTTATTTATTTATTTTTGGCTGCACTGGGTCTTCGTTGCTGCGCGCAGGCTTTCTCTAGTTGCAGCGAGAGGGGGCTACTCTTCGTTGCGGTGCTCGGGCTTCTCATTGCGGTGGCTTCTCTTGTGGAGCACGGGATCTAGGCGTGCGGGCTTCAGTAGTTGTGGCATGTGGGCTCAGTAGTTGTGGCTCGCAGGCTCTAGAGCGCAGGCTCAGTAGTTATGGTGCACGGGCTTAGCTGCTCCACGGCATGTGGGATCTTCCCAGACCAGGGCTAGAACCCGTGTCCCCTGCATTGGCAGGAGGATTCTTAACCACTGCACCACCAGGGAAGCCCAAAGCTCTTAAGTATTAATGAACTTAAATAATTTCCTTTCTTTCCACTTTTGCCTTTGTCAAGTATTGGGTTGGCCAAAAGATTCATTCAGTTTTTTCCGTAAGATGGCTCTAGTAGCACTTAGTTGTCTTTAACTTCATTCGAAACAATTCTGTTAGATTGTATGTGACAGCTGTCATATCAGCGTGCATTTAAAAAAGACTTATCAAAATTGGTGAATTTTTGTGTAGCCATTTTAATATTGAAGATGGAAGAAAAAAAGCAACATTTTCAGCATACTATGCTTTACTATTTCAAGAAAAGTAAAAATGCACGGAAATGCACAAAAAGATTTGTGCAGTGTAGGGAAAAGGTGCTGCGACTGATCGAACATGTCAAAAGTGGTTTGAGAAGTTTCATGCTGGAGATTTCTTGCTGGACGATGCTCCACAGTCAGGTAGACCAATTGAAGTTGATAGCGATCAAATCGAGACATTAATTGAGAACAATCAACGTTATACCACGCGGGAGCTAGTCGACATACTCAAAATATCCAAATCAAGCGCTGAAAATCCTTTGCACCAGCTCGGTTATATTAATCGCTTTGATGTTTGGGTTCCACATAAGTGAAAAAAACCTTCTTGACCGTATTTCTGCATGCGATTCTCTACTTAAAGTAATGAGAACGTTCCATTTTTAAAACAAATTGTGATGGGTGATCAAAAGTGGATACTGTACAATAATGTGGAACGGAAGAGATCGTGGGGCAAGTGAAACGAACCACCACCAACCACACCAAAGGCCGGTCTTCATCCAAAGAAGGTGATGGTGTGTATATGGTGGGATTGGAAGGGAGTCCTCTATTATTAGCTCCTTCCGGAAAGCCAAACGATTAATTCCAACAAGTACTGCTCCCAATTAGACCAAATGAAAGCAGCACTCGACGAAAAGCATCCAGAATTAGTCAACAAAAAATGCATAATCTTCCATCAGGATAAAGCAAGACCGCATGTTTCTTTGATGACCAGGCAAAAACTGTTACAGCTTGGCTGGGAAGTTCTGATTCATCCGCCGTATTCACCAGCCATGCATTCACCAGAAATGCACCTTCTGATTTCCATTTATTTAGGTCTTTTTTTTTTTTTTTAATTCATATATTTATTTATTTATTTTTGGCTGCATTGGGTCTTCATTGCTGCGTGTGGGCTTTCTTTAGTTGTGGGGAGCGGGGGCTACTCTTTGTCGTGATGCGTGGGCTTCTCATTGCGGTGGCCTCTCCCGTTGCGAAGCATGGGCTCCAGGCGCACGGGCTTCAGTAGTTGTGGCATGTGGGCTCAGTAGTTGTGGCTCACGGGGCCTAGAGCGCAGGCTCAGCAGTTGTGGCGCACGGGCTTAGTTGCTCCACAGCATGTGGGATCTTCCCGGACCAGGGCTCAAACCCGTGTCCCCTGCATTGGCAGGCGGATTCTTAACCACTGCGCCACCAGGGAAGCCCCATTTATTTAGGTCTTTACAAAATTCTCTTAATGGAAAAAACTTCAATCCCCTGAAAGACTGTAAAAGGCACCTGGAACAGTTCTTTGCTCAAAAAGATAAAAAGTTTTGGGAAGATGGAATTATGAAGTTGCCTGAAAAATGGCAGAAGGTAGTGAAACAAAAGGGTGAATATGTTGTTCAATAAAGTTTTTGGTGAAAATGAAAAATGTGTCCTTTATTTTTACTTAAAAACCAAAGGCACTCTTTGGCCAACCCAATATCAGTATATTTATGCTTTTACAGTATTTATTTGCTAAAAATTAACTTTAAAGAAAGTTATTTGGGATTATTTCACAATTGAATTATAGTTCTACTTTAGTTGAGATTTACTTTTGATATTTTTGTATGTAACACAAATAAAAGTCATCCTCCATTTGGTCAAGGTCTAGAATCCAAATGAACTTTAATTAAAAACAATGTGTGGTTAAATCTCTCTCTGCTAATATCATACTCTTAATAATTAAAACTTTTCATAAGGTAAATGCGAACAGATACAGATGTCAATGTGAGCAAATAATGGTAGAGTGAAATTAAAACAACACATTTTTATCAAATCCCATATTTAAAAAAAATCCCTTCTACCCTGGCATGTCCCCTATGCAATTATAATAGAAATTTAAGCTTTCATAGCCAGTGATGGAAATTATTAGCCATCAGGGCTTTCAAACTAATGCCGCCAAATGGAGAGGTGAGTGGGTGGTGCTCTGTGGTCTCACAGTTTTCCTGTAATTCCTGAATATAAAGGACAGGACTTCCCTGGTGGCGCAGTGGTTAAAATCCGCCTGCCAAGGCAGGGGACATGGGTTCGAGCCCTGGTCCAGGAAGATCCCACATGCCACGGAGCAACTAAGCCCGTGTGCCACAACTACTGAGCCTGCACTGTAGAACCCGCGAGCCACAACTACTGAGCCCACACGCTGGAACTACTGAAGCCCACATGCCCTAGGGCCCGCGCTCCGCAGCAAGAGAAGCCACCGCAATGAGAAGCCCGCGCACCGCAATGAAGACCCAATGCAGCCAAAAAAAAAAAAAAAAAAAAAAGATAAGGAGCGTGCTTAGCTCTGCCCATAGCTAATCCACCTGAATTCTATGTCTTAACGTTTTGATCCAACTCAAAGATAAGTTCAGCCGACACTTATGAACAAGAGCCATGTTCAAGACATCTATGAGGATAAATTCTGCCTAAAGTCAGTTTTGAGATTGAAATCCGAAGTCTGGAATTTTGGAAACATGTCCCACAGAGGCAGTGCCAGTAGGGACCAGTGTTCCCAAGTCGGCCCACAAAAAGCTGTTAATTCAGGAACTTGTGAAGCACAGAACTGTCCGTTCTACAGAGCCTGACCACCAACAGTGTTTCCGTGAGAAAATTTTCATCATTTTCCGGATTTCAACTCGGGGATGTTAGGAACTGGTTCTTGATTTTATTTGCAGCTGTGGCCCTACTGGAGGGAGTTAGAAGCCCATCTCCTTCAGCTGCTGTTCTGACCACCAAGAGTGGCCCTTCCATCGCCTCCTCCCAGGCTGCCCTTCATTACTGCAGGTGGCTGGGGAGAGGAGCAGAAAGGGGTTTTCGCTCCCATTCTCTGCCCTCTCCCCTCCCCCACTGCCTCTAGGGTGGTCACAGACCCCGCAGGCTGGGGTCGAGCTGAGGTGACAAGTCTGTCTGGGTGGAGAGGACTGTGAAGGGAGGCGTGAAGGGAGTCCCCAGCTGCAAGGGGAGGGAAGGGACCTTCGGGAGGCTCCTGGCCAGGCAGCAGTGAGCAGGACGTCTGGCAGGCTAGGACCCGCTCCTTCTATCCCAAGGTGGTGTCAGGATGAAAGGCGGGTCTGGTACCACAAAACACTAAATAATCACAACCTTTCAGCTCCATTTCCCTAAAATGTCCATAACAAATGCCAAAGGCTCATCTATACTTTCCCACAGTACATTCTGGGCTAACACATGAGAACATGTCACACGCAGCCTAATGAGAACACGGTACATAAAATCAAACTCCTAGAAGATAAGAGCGCCCTTACAAGCTCTGTACGGTGCCTGGAACACGGCTGACAATCAATACACAGCAACCACTCCCTAGACGTCAAGTTGCAAAAGACCCCATTTTTTAAAAATCTCTACATTTTATTCCTGGCTGTTACTTTGAGTACATCTTTTGATAAACCTGACATTTATCTGCTAAATCTGACAAGACGAGCTAGGTGTGACTAGCACTGACTGAATCAGAAGTGATAAGTGAGTCTCTATAGTAATTTTGCAAGTTTAGAGTTTACATTTGACGGTGAGGCTGACTATATACCAGCAACCTCATAAGAACTGCTCTAACTGCTAGCGGGAAAAAATGTCAGTGGTTTAGGAAACAACTTTCTTTTGAGTTAATCCTAATCTCCCTTGTACTCCAATCAATGTCATTCATCATTTTTGCTTACTTTAGTCAGGGATTTAAACAGAATCCTCCCAAATTGGACAAAGTGCCTTAATTTTCTAAACCTATAGCCAAAACCAAAGAGCACTTCTATGAAATCGTCAAGTAAACCAAGGCTTCTCTCTCCCTCCCCCTGCCCACCCCTCAAACCTAGAAAATTCTCTCTAATAACAAACCCTCCCATCCACCCCACCTTCCACAGTAAACCATCAAACAAGAACATGGTATATTCTTTGGACCCAATTTTTCATTTGGTTTAAAATCCTTTGAAATTTAGGTTTTAATGCATAGCTTCCTTCCCAGTATCACCAGTAAAGATTTCTCTTTCTTCGCTTAAGTGCTGTGTAGTATTATTGGGCCCTGTTTTAAGGTGGGGTAGTAGGTGCTAGACGGGGTTGCATTTCACCCACAGGCCAGGTAATTTTTCTTAACTGAGCTTTCTCTCGGGGGTGAAACACTCAGCCTGATATACAAGACATAAAAGTAAATATTAAATTAGTTTTTAAAAAGGTAAGGGTACCAAAAGGGGCTACTCTTTGTCAACACCTTTCCCATGGTCCTTATTACCCTGCTAACTCCTGACTCTGTCCTCCCAATCACCATCGGTTTTTGCATTTCTTTCAAAAATACTCAAGCAAAGTCCTCTTTGATAGTGCACAGATTATACAAGTATTTGAATAAGAAAGATGGCATGTGTCCTGAAGAGTATCACCACGCAATGCCAGCAGCCTGTGAATTCACCTAAGTACTCTACAACAAAAAGAGTAACAGACTAAAGGGAAACTTCTCTCCGTGGTTTTCTTCTAAGCTGTGGGAGTGTCATTAATCATAAAGGATCTTGTGGATGAGGACTTTTAGTTCTGACTTCAGTCTTCAGTTTTTAAGGGAGAGGATACTTTTATTTTCATCATGGCATGAATCCACTCTGATTGTAGCTTTGGCCCTGGTCCCTATAGGAGCCTACAACATATTTTTCCCAACTCCAGATTCAAATATTAAATAAAAACAGATGTGCAAAACTAAAGGAAAATCCGCCACCAAAAACATACCCTACCCTCCACAAAACCACCAGCTTTGGGGAAAACCAAGGTCCGCTGTCCCACGTCCTTCGCCTAAACTTAAAAAAGAACAGATTCACATTGCTCCTTAACCTGGGCTCGTCTCAATGTCCGAAGAGGCCGATGAGAAGAAGCCGAGGTCTAGAAGTTCCTGGGGTGCTCTCCACGCCCCCTCCTGGGCCATTCTTCGTCCACCCACCTGCGCAGGACCTTCTCCACGTCGGCCCTGTGGTAGAGCCGGCAGAGCTCCATCAGCTGGCCCACCGTCCTCTGACTGTTCCGGAGTAAGAACTCCAGGGTGGGGCTGTGGGGCCGCTGCTCCAGGAAACACAGTTCATCGTAGGGCATGCCCCACTTGCTTGCGAAATTCCTCCAGTTTTTGACTGTTGGGTGACAGGGATCCAGCTTTATCCTGATCACGTCTAGTAAGTCCTGGTCATTGAGCAAGTCGCTGATGGTGGGGGCCAGGAGCGAGCAGGAGGAACAGGTACAGTTTTCTGCGCAGGACGCGTCCTTGCTTGTATCTGCGGGGACAAACGATACGGTCCATGTGTCAGCAAGAGGCCCAAGAGGCGCGCTCATCTCTTCCGTCCTTTACTTTCCCGCTGAATGGTTCATAGCGTCAGTGTAAGTACCACAGCGCATCTTACAGAGATTATTTCAGGATACTCATTTCTACATACTCACCAATAATGTGTTCTTCTTTATGGCCAAGGATGGCTGCTTTGCCGGAAGCGGTGGCAAGATTTTATAAAGCCAGTTTTCCTTTCTTTCTGAGACTCTCTGTCGCCCAGGCTGTGCATTTGTGAGACTGCTGGCCAGAACGAGGGCTCCAAGGAGCAGAGCTTTCTCCGTGGGCAAACCGGCAGTCCAGGGGTGTCGGACTCTGCCATCTCACGAGAAACCAGCCCATCCTCAACCCTCACCCCTTTCAACTTACAAGTCAGCCCTGACAGCTTCTTAATGCCAAGCACAGCATGTTAGGGTGTAAAGGATTGCACAATTCTTTAAAAGGTCTTTAAAAAAAGAAAAAAAAAATACACACACACCCAAAACTGGAATATCCACTCCATATGCGTTATTTGAAAATGAGTGATAATTGATAATGCCAGAAAACTTACTTTTTAGATTTATGGCCACCTTATCATGCCTTTGCCTTTATCTCTGTTTTCTTCACCCATGGGGTTGCCTTTGAAGTGAAGCCAACACCCTGAGGTGCGCAGCAGGTGGGACGAGTGGGTGGCTTTGAGCTCAGCCTCAGCAAGAGCAGCCCCAGCACGGAGGAAGGACAACCTTCCCCATCAGTCATCTTTGGCCTCATGCAGTACCCGGCAGCATGTTAGCAGGAGGGTGAGGTTAGTAGGTAAGCGGTGAGTAGGTCAGAGGTAAGAGGTTAGCAGGTAAGAGGCAAACCAGTTATAGTAAAATTGTAAGCAGGGTCTATACAGCATGGCAACCCAAGCGACTTAAAATATGCAACAGCACTGGGTCTCCTGAGCCCTCTGACCAGGGACATTAACAGCCAAAGGTGACACTAGAGATCACTGGCTTGGAGAATTCTGGGAGGTTATGATGACCTTTTCTACACTGAGCCGTGTGGACTTCCCAACTTCGGAAAGTAAAGAATTCAGAAAAAGGGACTCACTTTGGTGACTGTAAAATTGAGAACCAGCAATTTTGAGGCAAGCACAAAGTAAAAGATAACAAGAGCCGTGAAAGTTATGTTCATTCTCTTTGACCTACTAATGTAACTTCTGGGAATCCAGCCTAAGGAGATCATCTAGAATATGTATATACACGAACATTTTAATTACAGTTTATTCATAGTACCCATTTTTTAAAAAACAGTGTAAAAAGTTAGGGGACTAGTGGAATAAATTATAGTACTACTTGATGGGATATTATTTAAGTAATTATGAAGACTACGTAGCAACCTAGAAAATGTTTGTGCTCTCACATTAAGTGGAAAACGCAAGATGTGAGGAATTTACGTACTCATTAAAACTATGGAAAAAGTTTCTGTTAATATTACTATGGAAGGAAATGTACAAAAATAATAATAGCTGTTGTGGTTAATGTGGTAGGATTATGTTTCTATTTTCCAAACTTTCTCTAGTGGTGGTGTATTTCTATGATAACTAAAACAATGTATTACATTAATAAATATATTGTTTAGCACAGAGAAGGGTTAGCAGTGGAGTGAGTCTCCTCTTTGCCAAGCTTTACTTAGGCCTTTGAGCCCACCCCTTACTTCTTTCCCCATGATTTGTTTCATCAAATATCTCCTTTCCTTCCCCTCATCTCCAGCCACCCAACTCTACTGATTCTCTTTCCTTCATCTACAAATATGTACAGGGCTCCTCTATCATAAAAAATAAGAACCTCAAATTGCCCTCCTCTGGCTTCATAACTCACTGAAGTGACTTTCTCTTAACTCTTATTTACTGTTTTTATAAAATGTATTTATTTATTATTTTTTTTTTGGCAGCACCACACGGCACGTGGGATCTTAGTTCCCTGAGCAGGGATCGAACCCGTGGCCCCTGCAGTGGAAGCGTGGAGTCTTAACCACCCGCCAGGGAAACCCCAATTTACTATTAAACTTCTAGAAGGAGAATTCAAAACCTGTTGCTTCCAATGCCTCATCAGGTTCTTAATCTTCACCTTCTTTGGCTTTGAGCAGCATCTGACCCAGCCTAGTTCTTGCCAAACCCTGTAGAGACTGGACCCAGTTCCCTACACCACAACTGTGGGCCAGAGTCCAGTTCTGACGGGGTAGAAGAGTCCAGAGAAGCAGATCCCCACCTGACTTTGAGGATCACCCAGACCTCCTGCTGCTGCTAACGCCCCCATCACACCAGCTCCCCTTGGATCTGGCTGCCTCTGGAACTGGGCCCAAGACTCTTTTGCCCCTTTGGACACTGTCTATTGCACTGCAGGCTGTGTTTTCCCTGAAGGTTCCTTCTGAAAGCCAAGCCCCATATCCCCAGGCATACCCTACCATGTCCTGGACACATGCCTTCTCTTGTCAGCTTGATATGCTAAGATCCCAGCCGGTCTCATTGCTGAGTCCTTGGGAGTTCCAAGGAAGCGCTCCAGCCCTGTTCTCAGCCCAAAGTTTTCCCCTTCCACGTTCTCTCTCTTTGGTCACCTTCTCCACTCCCAACAACCTCTACAAAACTCTCCCACTAGAACAGAAGACCCTTTCTTTTTGCATCTGCAGGACCCAGTACAGCCCTTGGCATACAGTAAATGCTTAACCAACGTGGACTGAATGAGTGAGTGAATATATGAATGGTCAGCCCTGCCCACTCACTTGGGCTCCAGAACTGACTACTGGAAAGCTCCTCTTGATGTTCAGAAGACATCTCCAACTCAAAGGACCCAAAACAGCACTTAAATTTCTCCTGCTGTGCACCCAAAGCACCTCAAGTCCCCTATTTACACTTGCAGTTTCCCAGCATCCTTACAGACTTCTTCACTCTATCCAACCAGTTACCAGGGTCCCAGCCTCCCCTGGAAGCTCTCCACACCTCTCTTACTATTCCCCGTGAATTCCTTGAATATAATCTGGGCTCCAGAGAAGGGGGACTACTCAGTTCCCTGAACAGACCACCTGTATTTTCTTTTTTTTTCAAAGTTTAATTAAACAAAAAGAAAAAAACTAATATAAGCTCAGTGTAGAACATTTAAAAATTATATACAATTGTGAATTCTGTATAAACTTGAACATTTAGGGTTTTCCCATATTTTCAAGACTATGAGTAACAATTCGATGCAGATCCTTACATATAAAAATTTTGGGCACATCTTTAACCATCTCACCAGAAATGGGATCATTAGGCCAAAAGTTATGAGCATTTTTAGGCTATCAACGCATATACACTAAATTGCTTTCCAGAAATAAATGCTGCACCAATTTATACTCCAAACAGAGTATAGTGACGGTGCTTATCTCACTTCACTTTTGTCAGCACCAAATATTACTTTAAAAAATCTTTGTCAGTTGCATAGGTGGAAATTAACAAAGATTTCCTCCATGCCTTTTCTGGTATTTTCTCTCTGATCAGTTATCTATCTCTCTTCTTTCTCTCGCCCTTTCACTGAACTTCCTCTAACTGGACATCCCTTCAGCTACTGAACTTCATCCATTCTATAAAACCCACCTCAGATACACCCCTTCATGAAATCCCCCAGCTCCTGCCTAGAATGCTGTCTCACCCAGAATCCCATCATTTTGTTTGCATCTCCTGACTCTGCCTTGCAGTGAGATACTCTGTATGGTTTTTGTTGTTGTTTTTGTTCCTCATTTACCTTAAATGCCCTGAGAACAGATCCATATCCTTCTGTAGTATGTCCCACATCTTACAGCTCTAAAATGTTCAATTACATTTACATGTAATATAGTGAGAGTTATTCTTCAGCTTCATTAATAACGGTGTACAAAGAAATAAGACTTTAGCTACATGGTGGGACAGAAGTTTATTTATTTAAAAAAAAAAGAACTGTCTAATGGTGAAGGTGGTTTTGCAGTAAAAGGGGGAAACTGCAATTTTCTTTGTGCCTATTTAAAGGTAGGGTCAAAATAATATTCTGTCAAGTGGAAAAGAAAGCAGCTTACCAAAGGGTATGTATAATTCAGTTTTTGTAAAAACAAAGTAATACAGTCATTTATATCCACATAAAGTATATGTTATGCACACATTCATGGGCATAGAAAAAATCTGGAAGTACATATAACAACAATGTTAACAATGGATATTTCCTAATTTTCTATAGTTACTGCGTTTATTTGGGTACTTAAAAATATTTTTTAAATGTCACAGAAAAATAAAGTAGGATTTACACCTCTAAGTCCAGAATTAAATGTATTAGTGTCTGAAAGTCTGCTCTGTATTACCTCCATAAGACTCAGGGTTGGCAATGTTTTCTCCTTTACTGTCAAGAAGAAGAATGAAAACATCATTAAGGATTCTGTGAAGCTCCTCTAAGCCTT
Organism: Balaenoptera ricei; assembly: GCF_028023285.1. Lineage (NCBI taxonomy): Eukaryota > Metazoa > Chordata > Mammalia > Artiodactyla > Balaenopteridae > Balaenoptera > Balaenoptera ricei. Next base: position 111,867,179 of record NC_082654.1, on the reverse strand, counting down.
CTAGTGTATAAGAAGCTTCTATTTCTTGGAACAACTACATAGACCACAAAATTATCAGTTTGTTTTAAAATATATGATGTGTCAAAAAGTCTATTGATGTTTTCCTTTTGTATTTTCAATGACACAAATGCTAAGCCATTTAGTGAACTGGAATCTACCGAAACCACCAACAGTCGTGAATTTAAAGTTGCCTTTTAGAATCATAAACTATAATTAGCTCTCTGAGGACTTAAACAGAGAAACGTGTTTCTTTTCCTATGAAATACATCTTGTCCTGCCCTGCTATAAACACCTATCATGTAACAGTGCACATGAAAGGAAAGATTGGGTGATGCCTTGGGGAAGAAACAATCGTGGAGAGAGACAGACTTAGGACCAAAGAAGTTTTCATCAGAAATGGGGAAAAATGGGATTATTATTTGATGCTTCTCAATAGCAAGCACAGGATGGCTGTAGAGCAGAAACTCAAAAACTGTTTACTAAATGAATGAATGAGAACTGTGCTTTCTCCTCAGGAGACAAGGTAGGTTTCTTACTACTGTTTGATGAATTTTAGGACCTGAAAAGAGAATTACTAGTAAAGGGAAGAGAATGTTGCTGATGTCTGCTGGCAGTTAACAGATACAGTGGAAAATAGAACAGAATTGGCCTTCAAATACAAGAAGACGGATTGACTCTAGATTTGGGGGAAGGAAAGGAGAGTGTTATTGAGAAAAGAGAAGTTAATTATGTATAAAAATTCACTTAGATTCTCTAACAAGTAGGGTCCTCACTTGTCATATTTTGACACTTGACTTGGGTATTTTCCACCGATGCAAAACAAGAATGTATTACACCATTAATTTATGATGACTTCTTATTGTAGCGGTCAAAACCCTGGAAGGACTTGCCCTCTGTAAGTTCAGTTTGAGTACTGGCTTAAACTAAGGAAGAATTTGTCAGCGGAGAAAGGGCCAAATTTCTCAGCGATTTTCATCACCACAGTAACTGTCATTTATCAAATGCCTAACGTATAACCGGCCCTGCACTGAGTCCTTTACACACATAATCCTGAAGCATCCGATTCTGCATGTGTATCAGATGGGGCCCGTCAAACCCTGGTGCTCCAGCTTCCCAGAGCTTGACTGCTCATGGCACTGAACATCCATGGACTTTAGATTCCTCATCTATCACATGGAGATAATAATTCCTACAGCTCATGAATTAAATGAGATAAACGATGTGAAAGCATTTTTGTCAAGTCTTATGTAAATGTTATTTAATGATGTTAGGTTTTACTTTTTTTTAAGTAGACTGGAAAAAAAAGAATCCCCATGTCATCTGGCCTCTGTTGACACCTCCTAGCTCACCACCTTTTCTACTGCTCCTCACTGCCCGCACTTGTCCCTAGAACACTAAACTCAATGCCGCCTCAGGACCTTTGCACCAGCTAGTTCTGTCTCCTGGAGTCCTCCTTCCTCAGATCTCCACATGGCTGGCTTCTTTGCATTATTTAGACCTTGGTGCACCTTCTTAGCTAAAGCAGCATCCTTTCCCTGCAGGCAAAACCCACTGTACTCATTTATTTTCCTCAAGGCACCTACCACCACATGAAATTACTTATTTGTGTTTATTGTCTGTCACTCCCAACTAGTATATAAGCTCCAAGAGGAAAGGGATGTAGATGTCTGATGTCACCACTTCATTCCAGGCACATAGTAGGCACTCAATAATGTCTGCTGAGTAAATCAAATGAATGAAGAATGGGACACAGAGAAAGAGTCAAATTAGAAACTTCTGGGCAGCCTATGAAGAACTATCTGGAGATTTTCAGACGAACTGAAAGTTTTTTTTTTTTATAAATTGAATCACTGCTATTTTATTTATTTATTTATTTATGGCTGTGTTGGGTCCTCGCCTCTGTACGAGGGCCCTCTCTAGCCGCGGCAAGTGGGGGCCGCTCCCCACCGCGGTGCGCGGGCCTCTCACCATCGCGGCCTCTCTTGTTGCGGAGCACAGGCTCCAGACGCGCAGGCTCAGCAATTGTGGCTCACGGGCCCAGCCGCTCCACGGCATGTGGGATCTTCCCAGACCAGGGCTCGAACCCGTGTCCCCTGCCTTGGCAGGCAGATTCCCAACCACTGCACCACCAGGGAAGCCCGAACTGAAAGTTTTTTAGTGCTGAGTATATACAAGGCAGAAGAAAGATGACTGGTTGCTATGGAGACAGAGTACACTGAGTACCACAGAGATTATCCACATGAGCTTTAGAGGCGTGCTGACCGACTGTCAATACAATTGACACTGTGCAGGTGTGCAGCTTGGACAGGTTAGTGAGCTTGCTAATGCCATGGCCTCCCTCTCTGAACAGGGAGAGCGATACCTATTTCATAAGGTTGTTGAGAGGATTAAATGATATCATCCCTTAAAGCCTCATCCTAGTGCATGATAAGTATGCAACAAAGAATTAGTAACTGCGGGTAAGGAACCATAACCAACAGCCTTTTTTAAAGCAGTGGTTCTCAACCCTGGCCAAAAAATGGAACTCTCTGACCCCCCTTACCCTGCCCCTCCTGCAAAGATTTACAAAATCCTGATGTCTGGTGCCACCCACGAGATCCTTATTTATTTGGTCTAGGGTACAGGCAGGACATGGGAATTTTTTTTAAGCTCTCCTGACAATTCTAATGTGCAGTCAGGGTTGAAAACCATTGCCTTAAAGACATCTACAGAGTAAGTTCTTAGTCAGAAGGGCCTGCCAAGAGTAGATTTTGGAATGACAGCTACTTCTCTTTGAAAGATACCGTGTCTGCTTGGTGATTAGGAGTCTGTGGATAGATAATACTTCCCTACACTCACAAGCCGAAGAATGGATTTTCCTACGGGGCTTTTTTTGCCCCTCTCCCACTATTCTTCATCCTCTCTCTCACACACATTTTTCATCAAACCTTAAAGAAGAGTTCAGAAATCAAGCATGTTCATCGACAAGGTATGTCTATGTCATTTAAAGCAAAGTAAGAAACAGTTCGTGTCCAATGATGCAGTGTCTAACTCTCAAGTTTGAGGCTGGCAGGTTATAAAATGCTGGTCAATTAACAGTTAATTGGAACAAGATGCAGAATTCACAAGGGTCATGATTGGTTGAGCCTAGAAAATGGCTTCAGTCAGGATGTCAGCAGTGGATCACAGATTGACTTAATGTATCTCCCTGCAGGGGACATGCCGTTTTATCTTGTACGTCCTGGCTTTTCAAGAGCGATTACCACACTGGTGTTTTCCTCCAAAGTGCTCAGTGCCACTGCTGGCTCAGATCGTTTATAATAATGCTCCTCACGATAACTAGGTCTTGAGTTAGCTCAAACAATTAAATAGTAAACATTTTATACTGGCAGCTTTGCAAACAGCAAAACATTGTGGTTCTAAAATAAAATAACTGTCTCCTAGGTGTCTATTAATTATGAGATTTGGAAAATACCAACAAGTGTCAAAAGTACGGTCAAATACTTCTGCAGTTATGTTTGTTAAGGGTGTAAATTCATGCTTTTTTCTGTGTATGGTGTCCGATGTGGTTGGAAATAAATATATTTAAAATGCCAGTTTACGGCTTTGAGAAATCACTGGGGTGCCCACACACCACACGACTCATCAGAGGTAGTTATTTGCTATGAGCTGGAAAATGATGAAGAATTATTTTTATCTATTAAGAAACTGACCCAAGGGCTTTTGGTGGGTGTTTGATCTCTTAACCAAAGGGAAAAACAATATGGTTTCATTTTCCCTCTCTGAAATACCCTTTTAAGAAGACATCAAGTTGCTAACGTCACTGGGGAGGCTAATTGACAAACTGGATGGATCTTGGCTAGTAAACCACGCAGGGCCATTCTGTCATCAAACAAAACTGGAGTGTAGAAGGCACGTTTAAAAAAAAAGAAACACACATAAGAAAGGACACAGGTTAAAATTCAACATAGAATTTTACATGAATTCTGAAATTATGTGACACAAACATATTTACTAAGTGTCACTTTATGGACCTAATTTGAAAAAAATGAAAATCCTATTGTACATTCACTTCTATGGGGAAATTAGGTTTAGATTAAGCAAGTGCTGAATTATACAAGGTCGTCAGAAAAGTCAGTCTTGAAAAACAGGTAACTGTGGAGAATAGGTGGGGAGGCGGGTCATGGTCCAGGTGATAAATACCGCCACCAGAAGGGAGAGCAAGAAGAGGTTTTTAACTTTACTATTTGGGAGTTTTGCATTTTTTGTTTGTTTTTATAACTGAGGCTTATTCCTTTAATGCCCAAATGTTTTCACTTTGAAAAATTGCCTGAAAACATTGTAAAACTTTAATGTCTCCTGGGGGCTTGCTTCTGTATTCAATGGTTCCACCCAGGGGGCTTTGCTTTTCTAGTAGTAGCTGATTCTGAATTGTACTCTTATTCTCTCCTTGATTACAAACTGTCATTTCTCACTCTGGTCAATTCCCTCCTTCTATCCTAGAGCCCTCCGTTCTCCCCATATTCCTTATTTTAACCAGATATAAACTGGATTGCAGGTAACTAAGGTTTTCAAATTGCAAGAATTAAATAAAAGCCAGGCTCTGAGTTAAGGCTTGACCAAGGGCCTGATGCGGGGAAAGCAGCAAGCTTCTGGGAAAGGTGTTTCAGCGGCTCGGAGGCTGACTCTGTGGGAGTCGGGGTGGACCTTGGCTTTGTTCCAGATGGAAACTCTGAGCTGGAAGCCTGACCTTCACCCCCATGTGTGACACTCAGATATTCAACGCGTGTGCTACTCAGGCGATGCGTCTGACCAATAGAGAGGCAGCCTGGTCTGGTAGCTGGTGGGGACGGGAGTGCTGGGTCTGGCCTGGGGCTTGACTCCCACTTAGGACCTATGTGATGGGGCACCAGCCACGGGACCCAGGGCTACTTGTGTTGCATCCACCTGGTGAAGAAAATAACTGGACCCACAGCGTTGTCATGAACGCTTTTTTTTCTGAGTATATCTCTAAAAGTGCTTGAAGGGGGCCTGGTACATGGCAAATGCTAAATTAGTGTAAGTAAAACAATAAGATAACTATTACTTAGGTGGCTACTCTCATTCAAAGAGGAAATATAGGGATCTGATTTTGCCCTTTCTTCCAAGAGCAAAGCCAATAAGTCAATGTCTCTCATTTGCTTGTTTATGGGAAAAAAAACCCCAAACCCAACCAAACACCTGTACACTCCTCTGGGCAAAGCATCGTGCTGGGTGGTACAGCTGTTGACTTCAGCAGTACAATTTCTGCTCTCAGTAATATTACCTGCTATCACTGTGAAAAGTTTATTCTCTTTGAAAATCTTCCATTTCATTTTGACACAGGTAAAAATTTTTAGAGACAACCCGAAATTTGATTACTCTATTAATGACCTTAACTCATAAGAGTCTTTGAACGGTTTATAGATATTCCTGAACAACTTACTTGATTCATTCTCATTTTAGCTGACGTTTCACATTAGAGTGCAGGGTGTTAGTCTTTAAAAAGTTTAAATGTAGATTTTTTTCATTTAGAAAAGAAATACGCACTTGTCACAGAAAATCTAAAAACTCAGATGAGCATGTGGAAAAAAAATTTCATGTTCTCATCACCCAGGCCCATCACAGTTAGCCTTTTAGGGATTTCCTTGGTTATTTTACCACGTATTGTATGTATTTGCCTACACTGGATCATTTGTTATATATACAGTTGTATATACAGATTAAAGTTCTGGGGGTAGATTTTTCTGATACCCACTCATGTTAGAAATTTTTAAAATATAGGATAGTGAAAAGATTAATAAAATTGCCTCTGCCTGTATGCAAAGATGCTTTCCCCTCCTCCACCTCACTCAGCTAGGTGCTTCTAATTTGAGCCTGTGTCTGCTGCAGTATTTGTGGAAGAGGGAAAATTATTAGCCCGTGGCCTTAACCTCTAGTAGGGGTAGATTCTGGTCCAGAGAAGGTGAGTTCCATTGGGTGCCTGGATGGGACCCCAGACATTGGGCCTGTCCCATGAAACCTGGTAGGTAAGCGCCACCGGAAGTTCTCCTGGCCCAATTTCTCCTGGATTTCTCTAATCACAGAAGGACAGGAGCTGAACTGGAACCAGAATCCCAAATTCTGTCTTCCAGAACTATACCTTTGCCATTTGGCCTCCTTAGAGAGCCTGGCACACAGTGGGTCTTCAAGAAATAAAAATCTGTCGCATGACAAAAAACCACCTGGAATCTCACCACCCAGAGATAAAACTGCTGCTAACATCATGTTTCTAAGGGGAAAAAGTTGATTATGCACCACAAGTTCTGATTTTCAGCATTGTTACCTGGGCACAGCCTGGGATTGATGACAGATTATCCTAAGGCTTTTATGAGTCACCAACCCTTCCTTAAAAAAGAAACAAACAAACCCCTGATGAATCGGGCCATTCAATAGGTAAAACACCTATTGAATGGCCCGATTTTTGAAAGACATTTTAAAATGTTGGTGAGTTTTTTTTTTTCCTGATTATTATTCTGGTAGCTTATTTTAATGCTCACTCCATATTTTCCCCATGATTAATTAATGAGGAATCTAAACATTGCCAGAGTTTCTATTTTACAATAAAGAATAAAAAAGGCAGGAGGGGATGAGGCAGGGGAGACAAACTTTAAATGTTTCTTGGTTAAACACACTAGAAGCAGAAAACGGTGGGCACCAGCACATGGTCTAACGTCAGGAGGGGCCCCTTTGGCTCCCTAAGTGCCGGAGGAGGGAAGAGGGCAGCAGGTGGCTGAGCAGCCCTTCCCACGCCGACTCAGTTTGCCTACATCCCATTGTTCGTTTCCACCTGGCAAAGCTCTCCACCAACACTGTGGCTCCCAGAACTCAGAGGGAGGGAGGGTCAGTTCGACCCTCACCTGATCCTAAACCCGTCCACTTGAGCAGCCTGCTGTACCCCGCCCAAGCAAAGGAGGGTTATTAACACAGAGAAAATACTCTCTGAAGGCTTTTGTGAAATCCTGTAAGATTTCTTTGCACTTCACTGTGGTGTGCGGTTGGAAAGCTTCTCTAGTGTGTAATACAGATTTTGAAAGTTAATGATAAACGTCTCAAATGATCTCGAATTTAGCCACACTAGCTATCACTGAAGCCCAGATACCTTTAGAGTCAATCATTTACCTGAAAGGGGATCTCCAGTACTGTCTGGAAAGCCATTTTCTTCTCCCTTAAAAAACAAAAAGCCATCTTCGTTAAAACCATACCCATACGTGATTGGAGATGTTATCAATTTTCCAAGTTAGTTAAATTTCCACCAAAAACTGTGGGTGGGGGAAGGAGGATGGATCTTAAGAATGGTATTTTAATGGGTAGTAAGGCAGACAGAGAAAGACAAATATCATATGGTATCACTTATATGTGGAATCTAAAAAAATGGTACAAATGAAGTTATTTACAAAAGAGAAACAGAGTCACAGATGTAGAAAACAAACTTATGTTTACCGGGGGGAAAGCAGTGGGAGGGATAAATTAGGAGATTACGATTGACATATACACACTACTATATATAAAATAGATAACTAATAAGGACCTACTGTATAGCACAGGGAAGTCTACTCAATACTCTGTACTTACCTATATGGGAAAAGAATCTTAAGAAGAGTGGATATATGTATAACAGATTCACTTTGCTGTACACTTGAAACTAATACAACATTGTAAATCAACCATACTCCAATAAAAACATTTTTAAGATGGGTAGTGAATGGTGTGTCTCTCCCTAGAATATAAGCTCCTGGAGGGCGGGGGCGCTTGCCTATTTGCTCTCCATGCTGGATCCTCAGTGGCCAGAACAATGCCCAGCGCACAGGAGACACTCAACACATGTTTGTTAAACGAATTACGGTCCTTATTTTTAAAAAAAGTATAAGTGCACCTAACAACATGCTACTGTTTTGGGTTTTTTTAATTTCACATTATGGACTATTTCCCTTATTTTATTTCCTATTTACTTTTTGTTGGGCTTGTTGTTTGTTCAGTCCAGGTTATAATTCTTTCCTGTATCTATTATACTTTTTAAGTACATATTACAAAGCAGCAAAGAGAAACCGTTAAAAAGCAGCGACCAATTCCCTTGAGAGGTAATTGTGTTTCTGCCTGCCTGAGGTTCCATTTTTACAACCAAGGCCATGTTACAGGATACACTACCTGGAGGGATTTACCTGATCTTCTTGTAGGGTGTGTGTGTGTGTGTGTGTGTGTGTGTGTGTGTAAGGGTTTTCAATGAAGTCAGCAGAGGAGACCGACCCTAGTATATGTCTATGTTAACTCCACCTTTATAAAACTAAAATCTCTCAGCAGCTAACAGTACCCCCTCCATCCCTAGTATTGCAGAAGAAGCACTAAGAGTTGGGTCAAAGCCCTGGGTGTAAGTCCAGCTGCACTCATAACCTCAGGCACATCACTCACCAGCACCGGCTTCTGATTCCCTATTTGTATATTGAGGTGGCTGATAGATTCGCTTATCGCTAAGATGCTCCACATTCTCAGGTCTCTGAAAGTTTCACCCTTAATGATGTGTTAACTCCCTGGTATATCAAACATTTTAGACAGTCTCTTCCTCTTAATCCCCTAAGAAGCCTTTCTCCTCGCTCCGAGCTCATAAATTCCCACGTCTCAGCAGTGCACAGACACTGGTCTAATTACAATCCTATTTTTTTTCACACAAGAAGTATTCCTATGTCTTACCAGCTAGATTTTGTCCCCTAACTCATCTCAATACTGTTTTTGTTTGAGTCCTGTTCCTTCCCACTGTCCTCACTAGTACAAAAAGCAAACTGCTCACCATAGGTATATACAGTTTGTAAGAGTTTGGGCAGTTTCTAAAAGAACAAAAATTCCTCTCTGCAACTTTTTACTTCTGCAAGGCGAAACCCAGAAGCTCCGAGATGTTAAGGCCACTATTCATTATTCACCCGGTCGTGTGGAGACCTGCCTTTTCGCATCTGCGCGGCTCCAGCAGGACCAGGCAGGCTTGCCTTCCCATCAACACAGTCACAGTTCTGCTCACTGAGTTGGAAACTTGCGCGGAAGAAGCAAAAACAGGACCTTCAGTGTCGAGACACACAAATGTGAGCACTTGATGGATTTTTGTGGTACTAACGAGGTCCTGCTAAAACATGAACTATCCTTTAAGTAAAGAACATGTTACACGGCATATCTGACTTGATTTCTCATCATCTGGAGAAAATGTTACCAAAATCAGTGTCTGGCCAGACTCATCCCCCTGATACAGACGAGGGACATGACTCAGAATTACTTGTGAAGGTTGATGGGGACAGAATTTAGATCTGCAATCTCTATTCTTGCTCTGATTATTATGTTATGCTACTTTTTAGGTTAGTTTTGTAAGAGCAAAATCAGAAAAGACTGATTTTTGTGGTTTTTAGGGTCTTACTGAAACCTCATTCATCAACTCTTTTCTGAGTAGCTAATAGGTACAAGCTCCTTCAGGGGAATCCACCTACAAAGATAAAAGGACCTGAACCCTTGACCTCAAGGCCTGCCCTCAGATATGCTGGGGGAACAGAGTCGCACACGAGTAACTAAAATACAAGGCAGAAGACGGTGCATTTCAATAGGAAGGAATAGATCAAGTCAGAGGGCAGAGGTTTCTTCCAACAAAACCACCCAGAGGAGCTTTCTTCAAATCAGAGGCATCTGAGATGAGCCTTGATGAGGGTCTGGAGAGTGGGGACGGGGAGGAAAGGGCATTTAGCCGGAGGTTCATGTGAGCCCAAAAAGAATGGAAACAGATGGGGCCCCTGTAGGGTGTTTTGTCTGAAGCAAAGGCAGTGAGGGGGTGATGGAGGGAGATGAGGTGGGAAAAATGGGCTGAGGCCTGAACGTCAGTCTCAGGCGATGGGAGTCACTAAGGGGCTCTCACCAGAAGCAGGGCATCCTCGCAGCTGTAGAGGATCAGAGCGGGAACACGCGCCCAGCTGCGCGGTGGAGGGATACACGGGTGGCCAGGGACAGTGGGGCGGCCAGGCGATTTGATGGAGGCGGGGGAAGCACGACTGACTCAAAGGCAAGGATTATGAGGCCCCCAAACCACTCCTTTGCGAGAGGAAGGGATAAAGCTAGAGCCACGGCAGGGATACAGCCAGGACGTGGGCAAGTGAGCGGAGGTGAGACGAAGAGCGAGTCTGGAAGATGAGATGGATGAGACAAGATCTCGGCAGGAGCTGAGGATGTCTCTGGTCCTTGGGAGAGGCCGGGGCAGGAGACAGAGACATGGATGCTGACATGGTCACAGGAGAAGAGACAGGCCGCGGAGGGCATACAGTGAGGTCACAACCTCGAGGAGCACCCAACGGCCTACATTTCGGGGGCGAGGGAGGGAATGAGAAAGGAAAGCAGAGGAGGCAGGTCGGAGAGGAGGAGAGAAAAGGTCAGGGCTCCAAGGGCCACGTGAAGATACGGTTTGGTGAGGAGAAGAGTGGTTTCTGAAAGCAGCTCTAGCAGAGCGGTGGGAGCCAACGCACGGCTTCTAGCTGCTTCATTTTCTCCTGTCTTTGAAGTCTCAGCTTAGACATCACCAGCTCTAGGAAGCTTCTCCAAACTCTCAGTCTGGGTGACGGGCCCTGGGTGCTCCCACAGCATCCTGGACCTGCCACCCCCCAGGGCGCTTGTTACACTGGGTGGGGAGGTTTGCAGTATCTCTTCTGCACTAGACTCTAGATTACGAGGCAAAGGGTCTCGTCCATGCTGTCCAGTAGTGATTAACACACGTCTGAGACAGATAACACAGAAGATGTGCAGGAGGGGAAGTGAGGGAGGAAGGGAGGAAAATGTGGGAGGGAGGGAGGAAAGAAGACTTAAATCCAGCCCAGGCTCTGAGTTCTCCAGACCCGAGGATGTTGCTCTTCACGCTGCGGTCCTTACCCCTCCCCCATTCCCTCCCACCCTGCTCTCTGGCCTCATCTCTTTGGTCACCAGTGTGCGCCTCCACCCCCAATCCATCCTTCTCACCTGGCTCCTGTCACTTAGTCACTGTCAACCATCTTAGTGATATGTTTAAAAACACCCTAGATGTGTCCGTCAGCTGTGGGCCTTGCCAGTCCTTAGCTCTGCATGATTCTACTCCACCAGACTTGCTCTAAATGCTCAGTATTGCCGGGGAAAAAGAAATGACAAGCCTCACACATTCATGAGCTCACAAATCTGATCTCAGCTGGGTCCCAGCTGCTTTTTGGTCATTCTTGGTTTCCTTTCAAATTGTCCTCATCAAGGCCCTGTTAGGTCCTGTTCCAAAGCTCTTCTGTTCAGAGATTTCTGTTCAGAGGACTCGTTTTAATTCTGAGTGAAGTTCAAGTGCAATCTGTTGGTTTTTTTGGAAACAACCTAAATGTCCATCAACAGATGAATGGATTAACAAAACGTGGAATACTAGTCACCCTTAAAAAGGAAGGAAATTCTGACACATGCTACAATAAGGATGAACCTTTAGGACATTATGTTAAGTGAAATAAACCAGTCACAGACATACAAATACTATATGATTCCATTTATATGAGTTACCTAGAGGAGTCAAATTCAAAGAGACAGAAAGTAAAATAATGATTACCAGGGAGTGGGGCAAGGGAGAATGGGGAGTTAGTGTTTAATGGGGATAGAATTTCAGTTTGGGAAGATGAAGAAGTTCTGGAGATGGATGCACAACAATGTGAAGGTACCTAATGCCTCTGAACTGTATACCTAAAAACGGTCAAGATGGTAAATACTGCATGTGTATCTTACCACAGGGGTCCCCAACCCCCGGGCCGCGGAACGGTACTGGTCTGCAGACTGTTAGGAACCGGTCCACGTGGCAGGAGGTGGGCAGTGGGCGAGTGAGCAAAGCTTCATCTGCCGCTCCCCATCTCTCGCATTACGGCCTGAACCATCCCCCCCTTCCCCCCCAATCAGTGGAAAAATTGTCTGCCACGAAACTGGTCCCTGGTCCCAAAAAGGTTGGGGACCACTGTTTTACCACATAAAAATTTTTAAAAATCGCCTTAGGAAATCTGAAGGTAATCACAAAGTTGAACACCAATGGTTTATATATCCAAGTAGGCTAAAGAAAATCCCCATTTTGTAAAACCTTTCCATTGTGAATACAGGGGAATTGCCTTGTATTTGGGCAAATTTGTTAACCACTGCTGAGAATTCTTTGAGTAGAAAGTTGGCTAGGTGACACTAATTTTGCACTTTGGTGAGTTAATAACCTGGCCGTCGGGTCCCATTTCTGCTTAGGGGGCTGCAGGAACCAGGTGCTGAGCAAGAGTCCCCTGTGGAGACTTACACGTGGTGATTTCACACCAGGCTCCGAGCAGCAGCAACCCCAGGGCCAAGAAGACACTCGGGGGAAAGCTCTCAACTCAGAGATGAACATGTACTCCGTGTGCCGTCCACACGGGGGATGGACTGATGGGCCGAACATGCTGACAGACTGATGGGGAGGGTACTAACCAGCACCAGATTGATGGGGCCAGGTACCAGGTTTCTGGGAAATGTGCTCTTCTGGACTGTTCGGTTCATCTTTAAATGTCTATGCTTAGGGACTTCCCTGGTGGTGCAGCAGTTAAGAATCCACCTGCTGATGCAGGGGACACAGGTTTGATCCCTGGTCCGGAAAGATCCCACATGCCACGGAGCAACTAAGCCCGTGCGCCACAACTACTGAGCCTGCGCTCTAGAGCCCGCGAGCCACAACTGCTGAGCCAGTGTGCCACAGCTATTGAAGTCCGCATGCCTAGAGCCCGTGCTCCGCAACAAGAGAAGCCACTGCAATGAGAAGCCCGCGCACCGCAACGAACAGTAGCCCCGCTCACCGCATACTAGAGAAAGCCCGCGCACAGCAACGAAGACCCAACGCAGCCAAAAATAAAATAAATAAATTTATTTTAAAAATGTCTATGCTTAGCTAACTAATAAAGAGCCCCATCTTTATAATTTTGCAAACTAAGGGGAGGATTACAGTGGGAAAGCACTCAACAGGTTGGTTAATCTGACTGTAGCCTAAATCTGGTTGGAAACCACCATGAAGACCAAAGTTATCACTGCCCACCGGGTGGCAGCAACCTATACGACAGACAAAGAGCCTGAGAAGAAATGCCTCCCTTGCAAATGACTTAACACCGAATTACTTAACTAGCTGCTTTGGGAGAACAACCAATGCTAAAGCTTAATGTCTCTGCTTTATGAAAATATTTTAGTAAATGGCTTTCAAAATAAGATTTTAAATGCCTGAGTGTGCCAGAGTAACAGGGCTTATATAGCATGGATTTAGACCGTTCTAAATCTTCTCCCATCACTCAGCCAGTGCAACTCAAGCACCTTTCAACGCTATGAATTCCCAAGACAGACCCAACATCTGTGTAACTCTTCTGAATGTGTTTACTGATTATCCACTTCTAAACGTTAGGACTAGACTATGTCTAGTGTAGGGTTTTTCTAAGCAATTTATACTCGATATTTTTTTGTTTGTTTGTTTTTTGGCTGCTTCATTGTTGCGCGTGGGCTTTCTTTTAGTTGCGGCGAGCATGGTCTACTCTTCGTTGCAGTGCGCAGGCTTCTCATTGCGGTGGCCGCTCTTGTTGCAGAGCACGGGCTCTAGGCGCATGGGCTTCAGTAGTTGCGGCTCGCGGGCTCTAGAGTGCAGGCTCAGTAGTTGTGGTGCACGGGCTCAGCTGCTCCGCGGCATGTGGGATCTTCCCGGACGAGGGCTCAAACCCGTGTCCCCTGCACTGGCAGGTGGATTCTTAACCACCGCACCACCAGGGAAGCCCTATACTCAATTCTTTTCCTGCAAATTAATTACTATTGTAGTAACTGTTTACTTTCATTTTTATTTTTTACTGAAGTATAATATACATATAGAAAACTGGACATATCTATTTATTTGAAAGTATACAGGCATAGCCTGGAGATATTGCAGGTTTATTTCCAGACCACCACAATAAAGCAAGTATCTCAATCAGGCAAGTCACACGAATTTTTTGGTTTCCCAGTGCATATAAAAGTTATGCTTACACCATCCTGTAGTATTAAGTGTACAATTGCACTCTGTCTAGAAAACAATCTACATACCTTAATTTAAAAATACTTTACTGCTAAAAAATGTTAACCATCATCTGAGACGTCAGCGAGTCATAATCTTTTTGCAGTAGTAACGTCAAAGGTCACTGCTCCCAGATCACCATCACACATATGATAATAATGAAAAAGTCTGAAATATTGCAAGAATTACAAAATGTGACTGAGAGACACGAAGTGAGCAAATGTGGTTGGAAAAATGGCGCTAACAGACTTACTGGATGCAGGGTTGCCCCAATTTGTAAAAAACACAATATCTGCAAAGCGCAATAAAGCCAAGAGCAATAAAACAAGGTCTGCCTGTATTCCAGCAACTGGCTTTTAGAAATGTGTTTCAGTCAGGATACATTCATGAAGCACCTATTCAGTGTTGGCAACAATGCAGACCCCTGATACTGCAAGGTTACGATCCAGTAATGGGACAAAGACACGCACATAAACATCGATACCACAAGGAATAATGTGTGAAAAAGGCACAGACCGAGTGCCAAGGGAGCACAAAGGTGGGCAGGAACTCGAGTGAGACCTCAGAAACAGGGCAACTTTCACTGAGGATGAAAGAATTAAATCTGGAAGAATGGGAATTTGAAATGAATGTTATGGTGCTTTGCTAGGATGAGAGCAAACCTGTGGGTTTGTGTACATTTAGTTCTTTCTTCTCTTCAACGAGTTTTCTATCCAATTACAAGGAAGACCTGCTACTTTTGGAGTTGAAGTGAAGGTCAAAGACTGCAGTGGCTGCTCCTGTGACTTCAAGGCAGGGACGCTCAGGTGTAATTTCATACCTTGGCTATGGTTGCAAAGATGAAAGAGGGAGGGGTTTTCCCTATGGGGGTGAAGTATAGTTGGTTATTGTTAAGAAATATCACAAAGTATTTTACAGGAGATTATGGCCTATGTTTCTGCCTATGTTTCTGTCATTCACAAATCCTGGGCCGGAGGATACAAGCGATGCTGGAGCACAGACCAATCGAAGGTTCGAGATGAGGAAGTGCATTCGTGAACTCTTTATTTCAGTCTATGATTTTCCTGTGCTGCATAATTGTGTGCTAGTTGAAGAAAGACCACCTGGCTTCAAGGGCCAATATATGAAAAGTTTACTGAGCCGAAATACCACCTAAATGTCTGGCTGATTTAGTCCATCACTTTTCTTTGAAGAAAATACCAAACACATACACAAAATAACAAGTATTCAAAATCATACTGTTTTTCAAAAAAGCAGTAAGAGATACAAAAACATTTTTCTCCTAATCTCTCATCCCAGCTCCCTCCCCAGAGGTTACAACCTGAGGCACATGCTTCCTCGGTCCTTACTGACAGCACACTCGCAACCTATATAGAGATGTTGTTTAGCCCCAAACCATACTAGTCTACAACTTGGTTTATTTGTTTAACAATATATTCTGAGTATCTTTTAAGGTCAGTGGTCTCTCCTCTTTTCAATGGCTTAATAGTATTACACATGTCAAAGTACCAAAATTCATTCAACCACTTCCTACCTATGTGCATGTAAGATACCCACAACTCTCCTCTGTTTCAAACACACTCTGCTGTGATGTCTGTGAGATCAAGTCCTTAAAGTGGGACCACTGGATCAATGGGTAATAGATGGCTGCCAAATAATTTCCTGAAAGTTGTATCAATTTACACTCTCAACCGTGTATAAGGGCAGCTGCACCCTGAAACCCACACCAACCGGAACTTTAAGTGAAATTCTAGCCCACTTGTGAAATTCAAAGGCATTACAGTCCACAGGGCACTGAACAATAATGAGAATAGAAGTTGTTAGGTCAATTAGAGCAGATAAAGTAAAGGACCCCCGTGCAATTTAATGATTAATAAACAAACTTCTCTTTATGCTGCTCTCAGGGAAATAACTACCAAGTGCTAGGAAGCAGGCATTTTTGCCCTTTAGCTTGTACCTGTCTTACCACATTTTCTTTTGACTTGGTCCCAAAGTAGAAATAAGTCAAAGACACAGGCATGAATAGACTCTATCAAATTAGAGTACTATGATTTTTCTTTTAAAATTTCATTTCTGGAAAGCAATCTACAGATTCAACACAATCCCTATCAAACTACCAATGGCATTTTTCACAGAACTAGAACAAAAAATTTCACAATTTGTATAGAAACACAAAAGACCCCAAATTGCCAAAGCAATCTTGAGAAAGAAAAACGGAGCTGGAGGAATCAGGCTCCCTGACGTCAGACTATACTACAAAGCTACAGTAATCAAGACAGTATGGTACTGCCACAAAAACAGAAATATAGATCAATGGAACAGGATAGAAAGCCCAGAGATAAACCCATGCACATACGGTCACCTTATCTTTGATAAAGGAGGCAAGAATATACAATGGAGAAAAGACAGCCTCTTCAATAAGTGGTGCTGGGAAAACTGGACAGATACATGTAAAAGAATGAAATTAGAACAATCCCTAACACCATACACAAAAATAAACTCAAAATGGATTAAAGACCTAAATGGAAGGCCAGGCACTATAAAACTCTTAGAGGAAAACATAGGCAGAACACTCTATGACATAAATCACAGCAAGATCCTTTTTGACCCAGCTCCTAGAGAAATGGAAATAAAAACAAAAATAAACAAATGGGACCTAATGAAACCTAAAAACTTTTGCACAGCAAAGGAAACCATAAACAAGATGAAAAGACAACCCTCAGAATGGGAGAAAATATTTTCAAATGAAGCAACTGACAAAGGATTAATCTCCAAAATCTACAAGCACCTCATGCAGCTCAATATCAAAAAAACAAACAGGACTTCCTGGTGGCGCAGTGGTTAAGAATCTGCCTGCCAATGCAGGACACACAGGTCCGAGCCCTGGTCCGGGAAGATCCCACATGCCGCAGAGCAACTAAGCCTGTGTGCCACAACTACTGAAGCCTGCACACCCCAGAGCCCTGTTCCACAACAAGAGAAGCCCCAACATTGAGAAGCCCATGCACCACAATGAAGAGTAGCCGCCGCTTGCCGCAACTAGAGAAAGCCCACGTGCAGCAACGAAGACCCAACAGACAAAAATTAATTAATTAATTAATTGGAAAAACCCCAAACAAACAAAGAACCCAATCTGAAAATGGACAGAAGACTTAAACAGACATTTCTCCAAAGAAGATATACAGATTGCCAACAAACACATGAAAGGATGCTCAACATCACTAATCATTAAAGAAATGCAAATCAAAACTACAATGAGGTATCACCTCATACCGGTCAGAATGGCCATCATCAAAAAATCTACAAACAGTAAATGCCGGAGAGGGTGTGGAGAAAAGGGAATCCTCTTGCACTGTTGGTGGGAATGTAAATTGATACAGCCACTATGGAGAACAGTATGGAGGTTCCTTAAAAAACTAAAAATAGAACTACCATATGACCCAGCAATCCCACTACTGGGCATATACCCTAAGAAAACCATAATTCAAAGAGAGTCATGTACCACCATGTTCACTGCAGCACTATTTACAATAGTCAGGACAGGGAAGCAACCTAAGTGTCCATCGACAGATGAATGGATAAAGAAGATGTAGCAATATATACAATGGAATATTACTCAGCCATAAAAAAAATGAAATTGAGTTATTTGTAGTGAGGTGGATGGACCTAGAGTCTGTCATACAGAGTGAAGTAAGTCAAAGAGAAAAACAAATACTGTATGCTAACACACATACGTGGAATCTAAAAAAAGAAAAAAAAAAAGGTTCTGAAGAACCTAGGGGCAGGACAGGAATAAAGACACAGACGTAGAGAATGGACTTGAGGACATGCAGAGGGGGAAGGGTAAGCTGGGACGAAGTGAGAGAGTGGCACTGACATATATACACTACCAAATGTAAAATAGCTAGTGGGAAGCAGCCGCATAGCACAGGGAGACCAGCTTAGTGCTTTGCGACCACCTAGAGGGGTGGGATAGGGAGGGTGGGAGGGAGATGCAAGAGGGAGGAGATATGGGGATATATGTATACATATAGCTGATTCACTTTGTTATACAGCAGAAACTAACACAACATTGTAAAGCAATTATACTCCAATAAAGATGTTAAAAAGAAAAAATAAATAAAATCTCATTTCTGGGAAGTTCATTATAGAAAAAAGGGACTCAAGGTCCTGAAATGACGACTGTGGTTGGGTGGCATGAATTTGTAGTGGGAAGAGCAGTTTGCATTTCATCATTTTCTCCAGGAATCAAAAACAGAGAAAGGAGGTGGTCCTGGTCCACCTAACCTGGGGCTGGGCAAGGCAGCTTCCACCCAGAATCAGCAAGAGCATCACCAAAATGCCTGATGAGGGGAGGCTGTTAGCAGCTAAACTTATGGGCAGAGGGAGTGAGGGGGAGGAAGCAAGAAAACAGACCAGGTTAGGTCACCGATGTGGGAGGGACTGTCCCCAGGGATAAGATGTGATGGTTCAATGGATGGCAGAGCACAGTGAGAAGGCAGGCAGGTCACTGGAAGATACAACCCAGAATAAATAAATGTAGGCTAGAAAAAGTAAGGTGACACAACTTGAGGCACTTAAACACCAAATGGGAGACAGATCATTATCTGTTTTAGGCAAAACTGTCTAAGGTATTAAAAGGCAGAAAGAAAAGATCCACAGTTCTTAAAGACCCTAGTCAAGTTCACCTGGTATTATTCACGTAGGTTTCACTTTCTAATGGTTAGTGCATCTGTTCATTGATTCTAACGTAGCACCTTCCATCACCATGTTAGAGGAGAGATAGTCAACTCTGTAGACTGATGGGAAGGTAGATAAATGGAGCACAAAGGGAGCAGGGAGACTAAGGAGCACACGGCAAGAGAGATTAGAGACTGAAATTCACAGAATCGAACAGGTGATTTCCATTCTAGCAAAACCAACCCCTCGAAATTCCTTCTCCCTCCTCTAAATGCCCAGACAGCTCTGTCTCAAGAATCAACCTTCTGACAGCCTGTTTAAAGAAAGTGCAGCCTGTTTGGACTGGGAGATGGTGACTGCAAGGCTAAAGGGAGTCCCTCTCACCAGAGTTAAAAATGCCAAGTGTAAGGAAATTCCCTGGCGGTCCTAATGCACTTCCATTGCAGGGGGCCCAGGTTCGATCCCTAGTCGGGGAGCTAAGACCCTGCAAGCCGCATGGCACGGCCAAAAAATAAATAAAATAAAATAAAGGAACTTCATAAAATCCAGATCAATAATGTAAAATTCACAACGTTTGCCATCCAATAAAAAATTAATAAACATACAAAGAAGGAGGAAAATCTGATTAATAACTAGGAGAAAATATGTCAATTTAAAAAAAAAAAAAAACCTTAAAAATACCAAGTGCAGGTTCTGGGCAAAGTTCTCTAGTTTTATCTGGTTCCCCATCTCTAAACTTCACATCAGGGGCGAAGTAAGGAATGACCAAGTATTTCCTAAAAGCAGAACAATCTGATTTTCCCTTAGAGAACAAACGAAAGGACTCGCCAATCTATCAAACAGATCTTGTTGGAGCTTGAAAGGATTGCTGCATATCCAGAAGGGCAGGTAGGGGCCTGCTGGGCTGACTCACAGAAGATACCATCTACGGCAAGTGCTGGTGGGGTCCATTCCCTGTTATTAAAACACACGTAACTGCTTTAGGTTTGCAGATGGTCTCTGCCAAGGCAATGAGGCTGCTGGACGGGATTTTGCCACCCTCCTCTCAGTCCACTTTAAAGACAAGAGCAACCCCTCCATTTACCAATTTTGTTCCAGTAGTGTTTACCCTAGTGCTAGTCTGCCAGACTGATAGCACTGAGAACTGTGGAAAAGCCTGTCTCCCTAGATTTAGGCCAGGCAAGAGGCCCAGCAGCAACTGGTAACACCAAGTGCTACCGATTCAGAAATGCTAGGCATGAGGGGGTGGATGGGGGTGGAGGGATGATGGACAAGGCCCCAGGTCCCAACTCAGCCACTCAACCACTGGCTCAGGTCCCCTCTGTGAGACAACATGATTTCTATAGTCCCCTTCAGCTCTAAAGATGCCAAGTTGTCAATTTGGGCATCTGGGCCCAAACTCACTTTCTGAATGGTCAGGATTAGCAATGCCAAGCCTCCCCTCTGATTTAGTACCAGGAGGCACCAAACTCAGGAGATAAGGTATAATATAGACAGGGCTCCGGCCTCTGTCGGAACAGAGGGTGTGCGGGAGAGCTGGGAGGAAGGTGAGAGCCCAGACGGTATGTGAAGGGCCAAGGCTACAGGGGAGAGTCCCGGCTGAGATAAAAAATATGTGTCCTTGGAAATAAAAGACTTCTGTTTCTTCGGTGAATAAATAAGATACAAAATTAATCTCTTGGGCTGCTACTTTAGCATCAGTTGTTAAAGACACTTTTCTGTCTTGGCTATCATGTTATACTTTGTATAATACTATCAACAGGACCAGCATGCTTGGAGTTTCTGTGGTTTAAAACTGGATGTATGTCCCCTGCCAGCCATTTACTCTGGGTAGTATAACGTGGAACTTTAAAAGGGTTGTTTAATTTCGAAGACATCAATTAGCTGTTGATAGGCTTTCGATAGATAAGACAACATGTTTTTAAAAATTTGGTCGTATTTATGACTAGGAAGTGACTTTGAGTCCTTACAGCTTGCTTAGTGGAAGAACAAACTGTCAGTGTGGCCTATTAGGTCTAGCCTGTAAATAGAGATGTAAATGTAGTCTAAGGAAATACATAGCCTTATATGGCGGGGACTGACACTTGGACATCCACCATAGCAGTATTGAGAACAGTAAAACAGTTGAAAGAATCTCGAAGTCCCATAATTGGGAAACTCAAGTAACGCTATGGCATAGAATATAACAGGATAGGGGATGGGATGTTTTCCCACTGTCTTAAGAGTTTTAATTGGGGTCCCAAGCTGAGGACAGTGGTATGCATACACCCCATGGAGAGGTGCCAGGTAAACCCCAAAGGACCAGCTGAGAAGGGCCAAGAATAGTGGTATGAGCCCCACCCTCAGCTTGTAGAAGAGGAAGAGATTTCTGTGAAGGACTCAGTGGAAGAAGTGAGAGCGGGGGCTGCTTTCCTTCCTCTGTCTATAAGGAGGAAGGGGCAGCTCTCGGCTCCACCCCCCAAGCCAAGTGAAGGGGGCCTCAAGACCACCACTTGTTGGGTTCACCTTAAAAAAAGATGAACTCACTTTTTCCCCACTGCCCAGATAAACTATTTTCTTATTTTTCGACAGTAGCCCCACTATGCACCTGGTCACCAGCTGGAACTCTCTGAAGCAGATCTCCAACCCTCCCTTCTCCTCAGTCCCAAGTCGTGTCAGACACTGAATCCCTGACATCTCTCCCTCAAAATGTGTTATTACTTGGTTCTTCTTTTTCTTTTTTTTCCAGGCATCATTAGGGGTTGGATGGTGTCCCTCCAAAGACACACATTGGAGTCCAAACCCCCAGTACCTCAGAGTGAGACTGTTATTTGGAGAGAGGCTCTTTACAAAGGTGATCAAGTTAAATGAGGCCAAGAGGGTGGGCGCTAAACCAATATGACTGGTGTCCTTAGAAAAAGGGGAAATTTGCACAGAGACAGGCACACACAGAAGGAAGATGATGTGAAGAGACACAGGGAGCAGATGGCCGTCTACACACCCAGGAGAGAAACATGGCACAGATCTTTCCCTCACGGCCCTCGGGAGGAACCAACCCTGCCCACACCTCGCTTTCAGACTCACAGGCTCCACGCTGTGAAACAATGCATTTCTGCTGCTTAAGGCACCCTCTGTGTGGTGCTTCGTTACAGCAGTCACAGCGAGTGAACACTAACGTCTTGGAATTACAATCCCCGCTCTTCAATCTTCCTTCCACAGCTGCACCGGGGCCCCTGGGATGAGCTTCCTATAACAGCCACTTGGGGTCTCCTGGCCTCAGTCTTTCTTCCTACCCATCCCCTTGACGAGCCACTACAAGGATAACCTTTCTAAGACTCTGTTTTTATCCCATCATTTCCCAGGGCCTGGAAGATGAAGCCCGTACTTCAAACGTGGCCCTCAAGATTCCTCTAGAGCAGCACCTCCCTCAGTGGCAGTTAGAGAAAACGTTGGCTGTTGGGGTACAGGTATGCCGGGGGTGGGAGAAACAAGCCTTTCTCTGATCGAAGAAGCTTGCTTACCTGTTGAATGAGCTCAGTAAATGTCTTCTCTCTGTCTTTTCCCTCTGTTTCTGTGCTGAGACTCTCTGAGAACCGAAGGGAGAGTCTCTTAGCTTAAACATTCCGACTCAGCTTTCCTTGCCGGAGATTTAAAAACGCCCAATTTCACTGAAAGCTCTAAGTGTGCATCAATGTCCCCCCAGCACCTAGGAGAGTAGTGGTGAGACATTCTTGGACTCAAATACTGGATGGATGGATGGATGGATGGATGGATGGATGGATGGATGGGTGGATGGATGGGTGGATGGGTGGATGGATGGATGGATGGATGGATGGGTGGGTGGATGGATGGATGGATGGATGGATGGATGGGTGGGTGGATGGGTGGATGGGTGGAGGGAGGGATGGATGGATGGATGGATGGATGGATGGGTGGGTGGGTGGGTGGATGGATGGATGGATGGACGGATGGGTCATCATCTATTCGCTTGCAGTCTATTTCCAAATTACCAAACACTGTCATACCACCACCTAGTTCACCAAGGCCTATGGCCTCCCTGCTGTATGAACAGAACAAACTCTTTAGTCCCCTAATATCTTGGCTGGATTTCTTTTTATTTATTTAAAATTTTATTTCATATTGGAGTATAGTTGATTAACAGTGTTGTGTTAGTTTCAGGTGTACAGCAAAGTGATTCAGTTATACATATATATGTATCTGTTCTTTTTCAAATTCTTTTCCCATTTAGGTTATTACAGAATCCTGAGCAGAGCTTCCTGCACTATACAGTAGGTCCTTGTTGATTATCTATTTTAAATATAGTAGTGTGTAGAGTCAATCCCACTTCGATGGATTTCTTCCCTTCCTGCCCCATCCAAATGTCATCATTCAAGGCACAATTCAAATTTGCCATCAACTAACTCAACTTCTTGCCTTTACATCTAAAAAAGAAGTTTCTATCTTTCCCCATCCAACCCTTCTTCTAGTCTTGCCTCTGAAAAAGAGTTGAGGTTCTTACTTTTAAAATGCTAACTCATCTCTCTGTACCTTTGATAACTTTATTTATCTTACATAGGGGCACATATATCTCACCTTCCAGATTACAAATTCCTTGAGGGAAATCAATGTGCTGTGTCTTCTCCACAAGATATTGCTAAGGATGTTATCAATAAACAGTTGCTAAGAAAATTAATCCTCTCTACCTTCCATAGGGAAAACAAATCCCATTAATTATTCCACTTCTATTTCTTCTCCCTCTTAATTTTTAATCTCTCCACTCCTGGTGATAACTTATCCTTTAAAATCTGTTGTTTCCCAACCTTAAAAAAAAAAGAAGCTTTTCCTGTATCTTCCAACACCTTCAAATAAAAGTTTACTATTTTTTCCTTGCTACCTTAATGAATTTGACAGAACTACATAAACTTTCTTATCACCCACTCACTCCTTCAGCCTTTTGCAATTATGTTTTTGTCCCTATGATCGAGTTCCTTCCTGAAAGGCCCCAGTAACATCTGAAAGGATAAATCCAAAGGTGTCTTTGTAGGCCTCGCCCTTGACCACAGGATGATGTTGACAGCCCTTTCCTTGGCACGTGAAGCAATGCCCAATCCTGGCCTTTTTCTCTCCTTATTCAACATGTATTTATTGAGACTTTACTGCGTGCTAAGGATGGAGGATACACTTACAAGCCAAAAAACACAGCAGTCCCTGCCCTCGTGGGGAAAGACAATGAAGCCATCAGCAAACATGTAACTATAAACTGGGAAAGTGCTGCAAAGGAAAGTACAGATGCCTCGACCACTGACAGCGTTCTTCTCTGGCCACTCCTCTGTCTGCCTCTGAGCTCCTTTTCTTCCTCTGGCCTCCAGATTGTCCCTCAAGGCTCCATCCTGGGCTCTCCTCTCTGCTTTTCCACAAGGACTCTCTCATCGACAGTCCCATCCTCCCCTTGGGCTTCAAGTGTAACCTCCTGATGCAGGAATCCTAAACCAACCCCCAATGCAGCCCTTCCTATCACACATCTCACATACTCCAAACTCTATAGACCATTATCTCCTTTTTCCACAGCCCACAAACAAACAACTCTCAATCCTAAAAACACACAAATCTTATTGTCCTCCTGAATTCTCTATTGATATTGTCGGCAGCATCCCTCTCCCAACCACAGGCCTAAGACCTGGTCTCATCGTCTCTCCAGTCTCCCAGGGTCCCAGATACGGTCATGGGACCATCCCTTAAAACCACCAATACCTTCCTTCTTCCTCTGTCTGGCGTTCAAGGCTCTGGGACCCCGGATCCAACAGATCTTCCAGCCTCACTGCCTACAATCTCCCAATACTTCAGCTCCAGGCAAAGTATTTGTCCCTGACTCTTCTCAGAGCCTTTGCTTACAGCATTACTTCTACCAGGAGTGCTCTCATCCTGCCCTCAGACACACATCCTCGAATCTATTTCTGCTATCAGTAAATATCAGAGGTGACAGTATCATGCAGCCATTCAGACGGATGGTAAGGCCATGTAGCAAACTGGATGAAATGTTTGTGAGATAATATTATATAACAAAAGCAAGACATGAAATTATCTGCAAACAGTTTTTATAATTATCCTTATGAAAAAAATGTATAAGGGAATAAATACATAAAAATGACAAAAATAGAGTATTAGAGTGGTGGGATTTTGGATGAGTTTTTTTTGTTTTTCTAGATTCTAAATTCCATTTAGTGTGGTTTTTAAAATATATGTATACTTCAAAATAGTTTTAGATTTACAGAAAATTTGAGAAGATAGTATAGAGCATTCCTGCACACCCTACACCGGTTTCCCTTATTACCAACACCATAAATTAGTATCACACTAATAATACCATATCATACCAATAATTTAATGTGGTTTTTAAACCGTAAAAAAAAATTACAGTTTGGTAAAACCAAAAAAACAGCATAAATAGAAGAAAATGTTATTTTTTTCATAACTTCTAACTCCAACTTAGCTTCCTAATATTTACTGTTTTTCTTATTACCTCAGTGTCCTCTTGGCATGGATTCTTGGCTACAAACTGGAATAAATTTTGCTTTACTATCATTTGCCATACATGTGTGCCTGTAGTTAAAATTTTATTGTTTGACAAAGGTTCTGGGAAACATTTTCTATAACATAAAGGACCATGAGGGTGAATGAGACTCTTCACTCCCAATGCAGGGGGCCCGGGTTCGATCCCTGGTTAGGGAACTGGATCCCGCATGCATGCTGCAACTAGGAATTCGCATGCCACAACTAAGGAACCCACGAGCCGCAACTAAGGAGCCCACCTGCCACAACTAAGACTCAGCGCAACCAAATAAATATATAAATAAATAAATATTTTTTAAAAAAAGAACCATGAAAAAATTTTAAACAGCTGAACCATATCCACATTTAGAATCTAATGCTGTGTACACTGCTTCTCCAGGTCTGGAAGCTCTGCCTGGGGTCTGGTCTCCTCCCCCCACTCCCCCTGGTATATTTCATGTCCAAGAATACCGGGTCTCAGAGCATATGCTTGACAAGTACCAGCTGTAACAAACTGTAGAAGTAGGATAGCTCTAATAGATGGGGTATTGATTTTAAATTACTAAAAGTAAAGGGTCATTTATGAAATTTTATGACATGTCAGATTTCCATTTTGATGCCAGGACACCACAATGTTTTTCCGTGGCATCATTCAAAACAGGTGGCTAAAATTAAGTCTTAAGTGAAGTGGATTTTAGTTTTTAAATTATAAAAATCAATGAAACAGCAAATGTTAATATTCTAAAGAATGTATTTTCAACTTGCTTTTAATGTCTGAGCTATAGAAAATGAAGCGTGCAGATGTTTTTGTTTTTGTTTTTTTTAAACATTTCTCCCCTAGTGAGTTTTCTTTGTTCTGCCAAGTTGGTTTCAAAGACTCTTTCTGGATATCTAGCAGTTAGAACAAATCCTATAGATTATGCAAAGAAACAGCCAACTGCAGTAGGTAGGTACAGTGCTACTTTTTATAGGAATGTAAGACACCCTGTTTTAAAACAGAATTTAAATTAAAATCTCAAATAGGTTTTTCCCGCTTTTTTTAGTTGATAAATCTTTTTTCATCTTTAAAGACAGTCCACTTGATAAAGCCAGAACTATAACACTGAAATTAGAAAAAAATACTGAACGTGTCCTAATGCATATTCTGTACCTAATCTTAAATGATTTTGGAAAATCCCTAAAACTAAACAAACAATGTAACATTCTTGTATCTTCAAAGGAGTCTGTATCGTATTGCAAAAAATGTGGGGAGCAAAACTTTATTAAACAAATTAAGGATTGCAAGAAAGGAAAAATTTATACTTTAGGTTCACTAAAATAGTTCAAATTCAGTCAATGTCAAAGTCAATCATTAGACTGTAATTCCAAGAAAAATGCTGAGTATCAGGATTAATAAATAAGAAAATAATATTCTCAGTGGGCGACTGAAGACCCCCAAGTCAAAGTTAAAAGTAGCACCATTGACAATTTTCAAGAGAACCGTGTTTATGATTAAAATTGCTTGTTTTATCAACTATTGTATAACTCTGCTTCACTACAAAAATGATTTGATTGTCCAAGAATATCACTATTAATGATTTATTACTGACTGATGTTTTAAAAGCAAGACTAAACAAAGCTTCAAATTTGTCTTGCTAAAAATTAACTTGGTATCAATATTATAAAGAGAGCAGGACCCAACCAGTCTATCTTGAGGCAAGACATCCTTTTTGAGACATTTAATGTTCTAACTATAGTTTAACAGATGTGAGGTATTGTGCAGTTTTGCTAATGAGCTTTGAGTGAGTGAACAGAGATGGGCTGGAAAGTACAAGTAGTAACTGAAGCACACGGTGACCCAAGGAAGCTTCTGGAAGGATGTACCTCAAAAGGTGAACAATGGAATGTGACAAGAGATTCTCAACCTTTTGGTACATTTTTGTTGTATCTGAAGTTTAAAATAACAAACAGTCTTTTATAATCAGAAAACAATAGATGTATTTTGGAAAACGACAATTAAAATAATATGTTAAAATTTGACATCTGATATCTGAACAAAGTAAAAGTTTTATAAAACATTACAAAAATGTTTTTAAACTACCCAGTTTTGTTGAGGCTTTTAAAAAAAGTTCCTATCCACAGCATACCAACTACACACGAAAGAAAGCAACTCTCCTTTCTACCTCAGTAACACTGATGGTTTTTGGCATATGGATAAATATTTATTTCCAAAAAATGGATTAAAGCTACCCCAGTTACTGAAAGTAACAGAAGTTGTATAGATATGCTACATTACTGGGATGCTTAAAGATCATTTCCAAACTTATTATCTAAAAATCCTGTTCTTTCTTTATTTTTAAAGCTCTAGAAGACAATTCCTAAATAAATTCTAGTTGGATTAGCATGTACTTAAGGGTAAAAATATAACTGAAATTATTCTTACCTGGTGTTGCACATCAGAATTTGTTGGGCAGTTCAAACTAATTGGATCACACTCCTCTGCTAGGGATTAAAAAAAAAAAAAGAGATGCAAGCTTGACCAAGAAAGCACATACTCTGTGGTTGTAAGGCCTAAAATTAAGACTCAGTATTATGTGCTGTTTACATCTGGTAAAACCAGGAGGACCTCGAATGGCCCAGCTGCAAGTCCCCCTCCCTGCTCTGCTCCTGTGGATAAGACCGCCAGCTAAACAACGCTCCTTCTCAAGGGGACCAGGCACAGTCCCTGCTTATCCCTGAGCAGTGGGTTTCAGTTTCCTGCCAGACGACTGAATTATTCAGACAAGTCATCACATCCTTCCCTGGGAACCAGGGGTCACACACCCTCTTGACAGGACAGCGCTTGTCACCCACAGCCCCTGTTTGTTCACTCTGTTCCCAAGTGCAACCCCCATGCGACCCTGCATGGCGTGTAGCGTCCTCCCTCCCCAGGCTGTGAATATCCGTGACTCACAAGCTACTGTCAATCTCATCTGCCCAGTGTCAGGTGTCCTGTGTGTGGCCATCCCCATAACCCCAGGGCAGGATCCCTCCCTCACCAACAGGGTGAACAGGAGGTAGTCCAAACACGTTCCCCTCTGATAACCTTACAACAGATTCCACGGTGTTCACTGTTTGACAGTTCACTAAATCTCTCAGAGAGCAGAGTGGGATTATACTCGTCTTGATAGCTCACCCTCCTAAAAGCAAACCGAAACCACTTCAGTTCTATGGTTAAAGTGCGGATTGCCAGTGAAAGTCAAAGGAACATGATAGGCATGTGAAATGTCTAACACCTTTCGTAATTAACTGGTAGGAAGGAAATTCCACCCTTAGGTTGTCTTACATATGTGTTAACTTCACAGTTCCCAACTTGTGGTGAAGATTGTACAAATGCATTAAAAACTGATTTTGTTCCATCAGATTTTAATCTTTAACCACAGAATTCAACATCGCACTCTAACCTTGAAAATCGCCAGTAATATATTATGTTATGAAAGAAATGTTTAGTGGCATGTAAAATTTTAGAGTTAGTAAAGCCCTTAATAGAGAATCATTTAATTCAAGGTTCAAAAGTTAGGGCTGAGTGACAGATTGATTAATTCATCTATTTATTTTTACATTTCTTAACATTCATTGACCTATTATAGGCTGGGCTGATAGATTTATTCATATAAGGGGCTATATTTATTGCTGCCTACACAATTCTGACTAAAGGTCATTTTTTCCTTAACATTATTATCTGCAAAATTTAAACTAAAAGCACGGTCTTTTATTAAGATTCCATATGGTATCTTTTTAAGCTGGAGCAGTAGAGATCTTACCTAGCCTTCTGTTTCTCAAAACAGTCCCAGCTCTCTTGCACCAGAATCACCCGGGCTGCCTGTTAACAATGCAGATTCCTGGGCTCCACTCCAGACCTTCTGAATTGGAATCTCAGGGACCCCAGAAATCTGACACCTAACAAGCACCCCACAGAATTCGGATGCACGCTAATTTTTCACAGCAAAAAGTAACAGACATGTGACTTCAGTCATACTAATTCTCACAATGGCCGGTGTCATAATTGTTCACCCAGCATTTTTGGACAAGTGGGGCTTTTTATTTCCCAACGCAATGTTAGCTTGAAATTAAAAAGCAACTTTTCTTACATGGTCCCCCAAGCACGCCTGTGGTTGTACCCCTCTCCCACCCCTCTACCCTCCATAAAAGAAAACACTTTCTCAGAATGGCCACCTTTGTATGTGTGTCGTAATTGGGGGAGGGGTTGGTTTGCTAAAACAGGAGACTGTCAGCATCATGGCTGGGTGGAAGGCAGTGAACTTGTGGAACGAGCGGGACCAGGTCGTGGTAACTCGTGCGGGAAGGAGGGGTTTTTAAGTTTCATGTTACAACAAGGAAACCTATTAGCGAGATACTGTCAGTCAATCGGCAAGATGAGAAATCGTCTAAAATACAACACATTGGCCTGCTAGTTTTCAGGCAGACATTTTTACGTAGGAATTATTTTGGTGATCTCCTGAGTACTTGTTTATTTTCTCCCTTTTCAAACTGAACTACTACTTCTCCATTTAGTTAACGAATTATTGCAAATATCATCCATGCTTAAGTTCAAATTTCTCAAAATAATTAACAATAAAATCAGTCTACTTCTCTTTAACTTTACATCCGCTATTTAATTTTTTTTGAACAATGAAAGGGCAGTAATGCCAGAGAAGACGAAGATGATAAAATCTTGATTGCTTTATGAGGTAGTTATGTGCAATTTCCCCTCACTAGGAATAGTGCCTCAAAAATCAGAATTCTTTTTCCAAAGACATTTTTCTCTCAAAATATGAAGAGTCACATTCCCTTCAGAACCCTCAAGCCAGCAGTTTCTACAAGATACAGGAATTCTGTGATATAAAATAAACCCCAATCTTAAATTAGTCCTGAGTTTGGTGCCTACAGATTCTCACAGAGCACCTATCATAACAGAAGCCTGACAGAATGAATCTCCCGAAATCTCTAAAATCAGGGGAGGCAGAAGCTACACATTTGTTCCCGACAAGAAAACAGGTATAATAACACGTTTCACCTCAAAAACGTGCTGATTATCGAAATCACACTAGATTCCCACAGTTGGTTTATGGTAAAAGCACATTATTCAGAACCACTCTAGTGTGGACCATGTTAAGGGACTATGTTGTACTGTCCAGGGGAAAAGCAGGAATATACTAGAATTATAATGAAGATTTTGTGAAACATGCTAATTTTCTTAAGAAAATACATTTTGAGGACTTTTTCAATCATATGGAAATGGTTCAAGCTAATTACAAACGACTCCTCTATTAAATATAGTAGCCCCCCTAGAATTCACTTGTGTCAGAGTCTGAATTGTTCTTAATATAATTAGATTACATTTACTTTTTTAAAAAATAAATTTATTTATTTATTTTTATTTTTGGCTGCGATGGGTCTTCGTTGCTGCGCATGGGCTTTCTCTAGTTGCGGCGAGCGGGGGCTACTCTTCATTGCGGTGCACGGGCTTCTCATTGTGGTGGCTTCTCTTGTTGCGGAGCACGGGCTCTAGGCACGAGGGCTTCAGTAGTTGTGGAGCGCAGGCTCAGTAGTTGTGGCTCATGGGCTCTAGAGCACAGGCTCAGTAGTTATGGCATACGGGCTTAGTTGCTCCGCGGCATGTGGGATTTTCCCGGACCAGGGCTCGAACCCATGTCCCCTGCACTGGCAGGTGGATTCTTAACCACTGAGCCACCAGGGAAGCCCTACATTTACTTTTAAGCTGTAAATTAGTCTCTTCACTAGTTATATACGGGCTTTGTTTCCCTAAAAACAACTTCAATGAGAAAATTACCATAAGCATTTAACGATGATATCGGCTCCATTATGGTATGTTTGAAAAAAATACTGCAGACATTAAATTGTTATTAAATGCAAATGTTGGATATTACATAGAAGACGATGTATTTCTTGGAGATAAGAAATTATGTGCTTAATAACACTTCGCCGCCCCCCCTCATGAATAAGGACAGAGGAAAGATCTGGAGTTACTTGTCAACTCACCACCATTTTAATTAAGGTTTTGTAAAACTCAAATTCTAGGAGAAACCCAACGGTACAGTTACTGTATTATCAGGCTGCTAAGCAACAATCTTTTTCTCTTAAAACAGGAAATTATGTTCAAGAGTGATAGAAAAGGTCTTTGGATAGTTGCTGCAGCCAAGTCTACCTAAAACGGTGGTTCCACTCTTGCCTCTCCGCTACGAAAGCTTTCAACAGTCCTCTACCCTGACTGCTCACAATTCTTTTGCCAGATTTCCCTCCACCCCTGTCGGATGCTCGTTGGGAGTCAGGTGCTGTTCCAGGCTTGTTTCATTAAATTCTCACAAGCCCCCTGGGAGGTCGATGTAATACTGTCCTCTCTGCACTGCAGACTGGACACTGGGACCCTGAGCCATGAGGTCACCTGCTGAGTCCTCTCAGAGTTGGCGGTCTGGCTGTAGCTCGGGTCTCTCCTACATGTCTCCTACATGTGGCACGCCACATTCTTGAAGCTTCTTAGGCAGGCTCTCAAAGGGAGGTCTGTGTCCCACCCACTCAGGTTTGCATTAAAAACACAGGTTTCTGGGCCTGACCCCAGACCCACCACATCATGATTTTGGAGTAGCGGGGCCCAGAATCTGCATTTTAAACTAGCTCCCCAGGTAATTCTTCACTGCACCCTAAAAATCCAAGGAACACGGCCCAAGACGGCCTCTGATTCGTCCTGGTGGCCTGGCTTGCACCTTCCACTTTCTTGCTGAACTAAGCACTCACAGCTTGGGGAATTCAGGACACTGAGAAGTCATTCATGGAGAGGGGAAAGGGCAAAGTGTGCTTGGGAGAAGCCTCCCCTAGTACAGCCAGGATTTGGGCTCAAACCTGGCCTTCAGCCTCGTTTCCCTACACCACTGCCGCTCCTGGGACGTGCACAGGAGGCAAAAGGAAAGAAACTCTAATGATGTCATTTCAGGGAGCAGGAAGAAGAGTCTGGTGAGTAGAGAATGAGGGAGGGGGACCTGGCAGAACTACAGACTTAACCACAGGTGGGCCCTGCCAGGGAGCTCCCAACCCCGCAGCCCAGTAACCCCGTAATACCCATCACCACAGGGGCTGCTCGGGAACCCCACAGCAGGCTGTGCTGGGAAGTCCTCCTCTCCAGGAAGCCGGGGGGCCCCTGCCATCTCTGAAGCTGCTCAGATCTGATTGTTCCCCACCCCTCCTCTCTGGCCGGTCAGCAGAGCACAAGGTGAACGCTCCAGTGTGATAAGCGGCAGCTCGGCCTCCATACTGGATACAGCCTTGCAGGCTGCCCCAGGGGAAATTAGGAAAGGCTCAGGCCTTTATGGTCTGCACCACGCCTGACACATTAGCCTGTGGATCATAAAAGCAAGCTCTTTTTGCTTTGGGGACTGCCAGCATCCCTTGCCCCTTGTCTGGTAACAGAACCCTCTTTCCTGTGGTTTGAGTAGAACTGACTTCATGCCCTCCAACCTCGAGGCTCAGACCTGGTCACCCCTCCATCCTCCGACGACAGCAACTGATACAGCGATGGCTACACGACCAAACTGCTCCTTTCACGATGTGCTCCTAAAATTGTGCCATGTGTTCTGGGGAAAAGGCTCCCTCTTGCCCCGGCATCTTTAGCTGCACCAAGTAAAGCTGGAGGTGTCGAGACTATCTTTCCCACCACGTGGGGAAAGCCTGCTCGAGTATGCAGCCAACACAGAAGACAGAGCCATGGGGGTGGTGGGGGACTGAGCCTGAGACATCATTTAAATGCTTGGATTTAGCAGCACCCAGAGACTCTAAGCCACCAAGTCCCCCCCCCCGTCATTTTAAACTACTTTGAGCTACATTTCTGACACTTGCAACCCACAGTCCTGGCTTTCTTCATTTTATGCATGTTAAAAACACCATAGGAATTTGATGTATAATTTGCTATAAAATAATTTCTACCTTTTAATAAGAAAATTCATACCAGAGAAGGTCAAATCATGCACTAAATTATCAGTATGTTTCTGTTTTACAATTTTAAAAAATGAAAAATTACTTTGACTAGTGCTTTGTTCAAGATATGAAAGTAATCACAAGTTTAAATTGTTACATTAACTGTACATACCTTTAGGGAGTCCCGTGTCTTGAATGGGATATTTGTCTGACTGTAGAAACCAACAAAAGAGGAGTGTTACTTTTAAACACCGTAGTCAATTATAAGATCAAAGTGAAGAGAAAGCTTTGTCTTGGGAAAGTCATGATTTTAATTTAAATCCTTGCAAGTTTTTAGCCTTGGATTTATCAATACGCCTGACCCATTGCTTGTTTTCATTCTCAATTTTATAGAAATGAAACCAAGGTGGATGAGAAGTTAATGTTGGAACATGAAACAGAAGAAGCCTTCAGCTCTGACCACTAACCCACACTTCCTCTCTTTTCTGCAGTGCTCTTCTATTTCCTGCAGCTCAAAATTGAGGGACATTTCTGTTAGTGAATTATGGGGACAGACCCATCTCTTCTCACCATTTCTGTGACATTCATTGGGGCCAATATGCGTGTGTTCTGGGCAGTACTCACAACTGGAGAGCTCTGTCACGGGTTGACTAG
The DNA here is from genome assembly GCF_028023285.1 of Balaenoptera ricei. NCBI lineage: Eukaryota > Metazoa > Chordata > Mammalia > Artiodactyla > Balaenopteridae > Balaenoptera > Balaenoptera ricei. The sequence goes on along the minus strand of NC_082654.1, from coordinate 111,833,290 downwards.
GACAGGAGTCAAAAGGTAACTATCCCATTAATTGCACGAAGATCTACGAGTTAGTTACCCATTATGCACAATTATGCACAATTCCCCAATGCTTTAGTTGAGGGCAGTACTGTTGCAGGGAATTCAAAATAGCAAATGCTCTTACAATCACATTATTTCTTTGTTGGTACTGACAAATATGCAGGTATCTAAGCTTCTGGAAGCTTCTACTGCAGATTATACAATGTAGTCATTTTCTAAAGACTTCCATGAGAGGAGTGGGAATGCACCCAATCTCCCTAGCCTGTCCTCTGACCCAGGCTCAGTTCCCACCATCATCTGCATCTGGGTCTTTGGGTCCACAGTCCTCCAGCCTTAAAAAAAAAAAAAAAGCTGTACCTCCCAACTCTCCTGTAAGTCTCATCGCTATCTTCCTTGGACAGAGGAGGAAAAGAAACAAATGTGGAACCAGGGATTCTGTTTTAAACGCCTTTCCTTGGAGTTTCTTTGGAGCTAGGCAGTAAAGTTTCAGAACCTTCTAGAAGCCTCCAACCCCTTTCCACAAAAGAAATCAATCAATCATCTTTACGGTATCAGTTCAACCTTTGAAGGGGCTGGAGTCTAAGGTCAGACACACTGGTGGTCTAGCGTGTCTACATGACTGAGCCCCAATAACACTCTGGACCCCAAGGGCGGGGTGAGCTTCCCTGGTTGTCAATACTCTGTGTGTATCATCACACATCGTTACTGAGACAAGTAAACACTGTCCACACAACGTCACTGACAGAGGGCAGCTGAAAGCTCCATGCTTGCAACTCTCCTGGGCCCTGTCCTATGCCCCACTTCCTTTGGCTGACTTTAATCTGAATACTTTTGCTGTAATAAACCACAATCCTGAGTGAAAAAAGAAATCAATCAATCACTCAATCATCAATCACAGAGAACTTAAAAATCAAATACTTTTCCCCCAGATTAAATCCTTCTCCATACTCTGCTCCCCAGAGCATGGAAAACACATCTGTACTATACTGCTTATCAGGCTCTTTTCAAAGTATTTGTCTATTTCCTCAGACAGACTGTGAGTGTTTCAAGAGAAGGGACCATGATCTTTGCATCCCCAGATTTTGACTCTGTTCACACTACATGAATGAACAAGCGCAGGTTTCCTGGAGAGACTGACAGTTGAGATGGGCCTAGAGAACGCCCAGGACTCAGATGACCGAGAGAAAGGAGCATGGTGATTGCAGATGGTGGGCACGGAGGAGCAAGGCCAGGTGGTTGGAAGACGGGCCAGCCTGTAGGAGAGATGCATGCTGGAGGTGGAAAAGGAAGACAGGGTTGGACATGAAATAATGGAGCCAGTTTCCATGGAAGACCCTGGAAAGGAAGCGAAGGGATTTAGGAAGGGTGCCGTTCTAGGATCGCGGGAAGCTTGGCTCATTTAACACTGCTGCCTGCTTCGTGCCCCACTCTGCATATGGGAAGACGGTCGGCACAGCCTCGCAGGAAGTCAGGCAAGCAAGTAATTCCCACACAATGCGATAAAAAGTAGGGACTATGGATAAGGCAGCACCCGAAGGCCCCAAGGCCGAGAAGCCTTCCCAGATAACACTTGAGCTGCGTGGCACGAGGCACAGGAGTTCAGTATGTGAGGAAGCAGGGAGGGACCAGCACTCTGGGTATCCCAGGACAGGGGGAGGGCATGGGGCACTTGAGGAGCAGCAAACAGCTACACACAACTGGCTCATCAGGGGGATGCTGAGACACGGTCACGGAGGACCTCATCTGCCATGTCAAGGACCATGTATTCAATCCTGGAAGGAATGTTATAGTTGAAATGTGTCCCCTCCAAAAATACCTCGAAGTCCTAACCCCTAGTACCTCAGACTGCGACCTCATTGGAAACAGGGTCACTGTAGATAGAATTACTTAAGGTGAGGTCATACTGGTGTAGGGTACGCCCTTAATCCAACAGGACAGACGTCCTTGTAAGAGGAGAAGAGATAACAAGACACAGACACACAGGGAGAAGACGGCCACGTGCCACCAAAGGGAGAGAACGGAGCGAAGCAGCTACAAGCCAGGGGACACCAAGAACTGCCGACGACCATCAGAAGCCAGAAGAGGGGATTCCCTGGTGGCGCAGTGGTTGAGAATCTGCCTGCCAATGCAGGGGACAAGGGTTTGAGCCCTGGTCCGGGAAGATCCCACATGCCGCGAAGCAACTAAGCCCATGCGCCACAACTACTGAGCCTGTGCTCTAGGGCCCATGAGCCACAACTACTGAGCCTACGTGCCACAACTACTGAAGCCCGTGTGCCTAGAGCCCGTGCTCTGCAACAAGAGAAGCCACCACAACGAGAAGCCCGCGCACCGCAACAAAGAGCAGCCCCCGCTCGCCACAAGTAGAGAAACCCCACGCGAAGCAACAAAGACCCAACACAGCCAAAAATAAATTTGAAAAATTAAAAGAAAAAAAAGTGGTAACAGAGGTAAATCAACACTGTATGCCCATCTGACACATGGGCAGCCCGCCTTTACTTTAAGGTTGTCCTATTTTTTCTTTCAATCTCAAGTTAGATATTTTGATTTCTGAAGAACTGGTAATTAAAAATAGATAGTATTAAAAGTAGACAAGCAGATAAAGACCTCATGTAACCTAAGAAGACCACTTCTGATATGTGCAAAATGAGAACACAGTCTAACACCATTTTTAACCTGGAGAAACCCCAAGTTTATTATGTCACAGAGAAATATCATGAAAAAGAAATTTATCTTGGAAAACCTTATTTTAGGGTTTCAAATTTCGTGTAAGTACTAAGTAATAAAAAATATAAAGAAATAATAAAGGGGAAAAAGGAAAAACAGGAGTCATCACCATTAATGTAAAAGTTGTAACCTACCATATTAAGGGATATAGTGCTAGGGTCTGTGTCTTCCACTGGCTCCTTTGTCAAATGATCTGTAAAGAGAACAAATGGAGAGCATTTTCTTTAACTTAGAAGCACAGTGTGTCCTTTGATAACTGTCTTCATATAGACACAAGCTACCCCAATCAGTTTGGAGAAAAGCTTACTTTCAGTCATTAGTGGAGACAAAATAAGAAAGAATGAGTTCAGGCTGCATCAAGAAAGTGATTATGACTAATAAACTACATTAAAAAAATATTTTGGAACAGTTTACTTACAGATATCTACAAATACTCAGAGATACAAATAACTACAAATTAGGTGAATGTGATATTAATGACTCTTTTGCATATTGGATTTTGAGACAGGCTGGGACCTGGGACCCTTTACTGGAGCGCTTGCACCTGGACAAACATCTCCTCAAGCAACAGAGTACAAAGAAACTATAAAAGACTAAAAATAACTGCATGCAAGTGCCGTTGGGCAAATTATGAACAACATACAGAAAAGAATACAAAAAGGGCACAAACCAACCGCCATTCCTGAGGTGCCGGGAGCAAAAGCAGGGTACTGCAAGTGACCCCTGCACACAGCACCACCAAGGGGGTGGTCAGGCCACCTAAGCCACACCTCAGGCCCGACCCACCAATCCGCTCCCACCCTCACCCCATTTAAGGGACCAGCTCACCGCGCCCCCCTAGGACAGCAAGCAAGGGCACCTGTTTCTTGTTTTTACCCCTCATGCTGCAGCACGAGTCCCAATAAAGCATTGCCTGAGTTTCTCGTCTGGTCTCTTATCAATTTCTATTGATTAAAGAGTCCAAGGACCCAGGTCGGCAACAATCTGATTATAACTTTGAGCAAGAAAATTAGGAAAAAAAGCTCCCCCTTTCCAAGACACTTTACGAAACATCTGCCAGAAAACTATCTTGCTTGATAACCACATCTGTCTGAATGGGATCCTCGGTATTTTGTGCAGTCACTACACGACCTGCAAAACCCTAAGTGGCCAGCCTTGGGCCAGTCAAGACTCATCGTTCATTTTTCTCCCAAATCTTCACTAAGTACATACTGTGGCCCAGGCACTAGGTCCTGGGAATGCCTTGGGGGATCCAAACAAACAAAACAGGACAACTTATGGAGATCATTTGTTTGTTCTCCCTAGATGTTTCCCATCCGAGAATGTGTCCAGACTTCTCACGTTTCTCTCCGCGCAGGTGTTGACAATGCCCGAAGGAGAAGCAGTGTGAAGGGAACATCTCTTTGTTTTATGACAGGCTACAGTCACTGGAGAGATTAAAGGAGGTGGCCCAGAGGAGCGGGGGCAAAAGGAGAGAGTTTTTGCCAGTGTCCCCCCATGGAGCAGGGGACAGACACTGCAGCTCCACGAGCGGGGACTGTGCCGTGGTCCTTAGCAGAGCCCAGAGGTGGCAAGACCACATCAGGGAATGCACGGAGGGGGCTAACCCCTGGGTCCCAGGGTTCCCAGCCCCACAGAGAAACCAACCCGTGATTTGGGTCTGCAAGAGAAACACAGGGCTCCTGGACCTCAAGAGTCTTCTCAGGCTTGGATAACAAGGACATCAAGCCCACCCGGATGCACTAAAAATTCAAGGCCCCTCCTTTTCCAAGCACCACATGATCCTCTTAGATTCCTATATGACCCTAAGGAAGGGGCCAGGCCCCAGTTTGGACTGAAATGGAATTTCCTGCCAGCCCAGTAGATTACGGACTCAGACCTGGATTTAAGTCAATGTAAAGAACAATAAGAACAAGTTGTGTTGCTAACTCCACCCTGAGTTTACAGAACTACTGCTGCCCAAGGAAAAGGCAATTATCATACAGAGCACTTGGTGTTAAGACAGTAGAAATGCAGAAGGATATGGAAACACAGGAGGAACACAAGCCCAGCCCGGGGTGTCTGGTGGGGAGTGAAGAGTGGGTAGAGAGGAGCCCATAGAGGAGATGACACTTGAGTCCAGAAGGATGAGTTGAAGCTGCCAGGAGAAGTCAGGGAGGGAAAAGCATTCTAGGCAGAGGGAACAGCATAGGCGAAGGCCTAGAGATGAAAAAGAACGGGACACGTGAGCATACTTCAAATAGGTCCAGCCGGACACCTGCATTCGGTTTTCCAGTTTTTCCTTTCTATCCTTGTCATGTCTAGCTCCTGGCTGGGGAGCGGGTAGTAGAAGCCACCGTGAGTAGCCTCCAGTCCTTTCTTTCCCTCCTATCACAGCCTAGTCTCAACCACTTCATTTTCACCAAAGTGTATCTGGATGATAAAACTTTTTTTCTGGCCACGCGGCCTTGTGGGATCTTAGTTCCCCAACCAGGGATCGGACCTGGGCCTTCAGCAGTGAGAGCGTGTTGTCCTAACCACTGGACCGCCACGGCATTCCCTGGATGATAATACTTTAAAAGTTTACCTCCACTAGGGGGGTGGAATTTTAATAGGTATCCTGTGCAGCTATTGCCCACCAAGTCTATGACAAGTTAGGCCTGTTTCCTACAGAGACATTAGTACGCGAGGAAGGAAAAAGACGAAGAGGAAGAAAATGGAGGAGACAGCTGGGAAAGGCAGAATTACCCCAAAAGCAGCAGTGAGAATGCAAACAGGACAGTTAAAGGGAAGGCACACAGGGCTTGGGAGGAGAAGGCTTGGGTCCTCACCGCCACACCGCTGAGACCTAGTGGCCTGACCTTGAATGAGTCTAGCGGTATGACCTTTGATGACTCACGTTAAGTGTTCCCAGCCAACAGGAGGGGGTCCACGTGGCTGGTTCCCACGCCCAGCTGATCATCATCATTCTGGTCAGGTCAGGTTTGGGAACGAATTCCCCTGAGAATCTGTACCTCAGAGGGTGATGGGGTGAACAGGACAAGTGTTTGGAGGCCCAAAGTCTCTTGCTTTGGTCTGAAACCTCTGAGAATAGATGGAATTTAAGATGGGAAGGGCACAGAGAATTTAGGGGTTTTTTTTTTTTTTTTTTCTGAAGCACAACAGCAAAGTGAGAGGGCAATCAGGAAAGGCTTAGGCAATCAGGAAAGGTTTAGGACCAGTCTTAGAGGCACTTTCAGGTCTTTTATTATTTTCATTCGCATGGTTGTGACTGTATCAGCTTCTGATGTAGACCAGGCTGGGGATGAAGTTCTTCCTTACGTGTTATTGCCAAATCCGCTCACAGACCCAGGCCCACGGTGTCGCTCCACTTGTTCTACCTGATCCCGGGCCTTCCCCCTGGCCCTTGCTGTAGTTCACGCAGAAACACCTTTGTTCTCACAGGCCCGTGATGTGTACCGACAGATTATTTGGAGGAGGGCTGATCCTGGTTATTTGAGACTAGTCTAGAAGTAAGCAGTTGTCCTAAAGTATTTCTGAGAGTTCTTGGAGCCACATGTTTACAGTATTATTAGTATAAAATCAAATAGTTTACTCAGAAGCTTTAAAATGTTTATTTTTACAGGCCCCAGGTAACAGCAGGCTGGGCCTCTAGGCAAGGCTCTGGTATTAGATGGGGCACGAAGAAGCCGAAACAGAAAGTGGGATCGTGCGAGCTCCGAGGTGGCAAGGCCAGCAGCTCAGCCAGGGGTGGGTGGGGACCTTCCTCTTGCTCCTGGCTGTCGCTCTACTGTCCCAAAGCTGCCTCCATTCTCCTGGATTGGTGACTCTAAAGAAGGCAGAGATCACCCCAAATTAGCTGGTAATTGACCAAAGGGGGGTCTCACCGATGGCAATGAGAATGATGTTTAATTCACATGAGCATCTTCTGGGGAGGTCCTCAAAAGGCCTGAGTGAAACTCATGGTGAGTTGATGCCACTCAGCTGCTGGAAGGGCACCCGGCCTGGCTCCCGGAGGCCCCAGGTGAGAGCTAGCGAGGCCAGCTGCAGTTACTTGCTTCTCTGGGCCTCAAGTGCCTCATCTGTAATATTCAGGGGGCAGGGGGACAGAGAGCCTCCACATGCCCTTCCAGCTTTAAAAGTCCACGAGTGGTGAGAAGTAGGGGCCCCAAAGGTGAAAAGAGCATCTTCAGGTGAAGGTCACTCCGACACAGGAAGCCCAGTTAACAATTAGAGCTCCCACTTACCCAGTACCCCTCCCCGCCCACCCACCCCACCGCCCCATGCTACCTGGTTTACACACAGCCCCGTTTCATCCTCACAGTAACTCTGAGAGAGGGCCAAGTGTCTCCTTTATCCATACTGAGTGCCCAAGGTCATAGGGCAAAGGAAGCAGCAGAATTTGGATCTGGGACTTTCTGACTTCAAAATCTACCCGTTTTCCACTACCTTCGGGTTGCTTGAAGTGGTTCCTGCGTTGACCACCTGATAACAGACTGTCCTGGGGGGAACAGACTGTCCTGGGGGGATCTCTGTGTCCAAATTTTCCCTTCCTATAAGGGCACCAGTCACAGTGGATGAGAGCTCACTCTGATGACCTCATTTTAACTTGACTGCTTCTGTAAAGGCTTTATTCCCAAATCAGGTCACGTTCTGAGGTACTGGGGGTTAGGATGCCAACAAATTTTTTTTGGGTGGGGAGCACAGTTCAACCCATAACAGTCCACTCTCTGGCCCCCAAATTCATGTCCTTCCCATGCGCAAAACACATTCACCCGACATCCCCCAAAGCTTTCATCATTCCGGCATCAACTCTAAATGCAAAATCTCACCTACCCATCATCCACTCAAAGACCCAGCTCTCGTCAGCTCCTGAATCAGAATCCCCAGGAGCCCTGGAGACCGTGGGCTGCACCCAGCAGCCTCTCCACCAGGAACGATCTCGGATTGTCCAACACAGACGCGGGTGAGCTGCCCAAGAGCAGCGCGGTCACGTCCGGACATCTCCCTTTATGAATCACATTAGATAAGGGCCAATAGCTCCTCAAGACAGTTCCTCAAAGGAAGTTTAAAGATCTCCTCTAAAGATGTCCTTTCAGAGAAACAAAGAGGGAAGCGTGTCAGAGCTTCCTGGCTTTCCCGATCATCAGGAGTCAGAAGAGTGGGGCCTTTTGTGCTTCTTAGTGAAAAAGTAAAGGCAATTCTTTGAACTCGGTGATTTCAGAGTTCATTTATTTTTCCTCTGTTATTATTTTTTGTGCCCTAGCTTTTCTTTTGACCTACAGCTGTTTTCACTACTGATTCTAAGGAAGCCCTAGAGTCCTAACCGTATTCAGGATTACAGAAGCTCTCAGGGCAAGCAGCGCTGACACGCTGCTAAGTTTACCTTCTTCTCTGTCTTTGGCAGCAGCCCTGCTCTGTCATCCCTGCACCTCAGAGCAGGGGCTGAACAAGCTGAGAAAGGACCAGGGATCAAGAAGGTGCACCTCTAGAGCGACTTCTCTGGATGATGGCCAAGCTGAGGGAGAGGGGAGGGGAGGGAAGAGATGAACCAAGGGATGAAAGAGGAATGCAGACAAGGGGGAAATACTTGGGTAGAGAGAAGAAAACTTAGAGGCATTGTAAGAAAGGAAAAGAAATGAAGTGGGCATTGGAAAAACCCACGGGACGGGGAAGGAGAAAGGGAAGAAGGAAGGAAGAAAGGAAAACCGCAGCCTGTCAGCACTCTCTGGTGGATGTGGTGAACCAACTGGCCGGTCCAGCCTTTCAAATAAGGGTGCTGCTCGAAGTGGTTCCCCCTTTAGTCCTCGTTTCTGCTCCCGGTGCTACTGGAGTTTGCAAGAAGGAGAGGGTGCCACCTCAGTCCCATCCCAGCGCGGAGGAGGGCGCAGAGGGGTGCATGAGGGGTGAGATGCCACCTAAGCGGCTGTCCTGGGCCAGGGCTCCCAGGGAGCAGCCCTGTGTGCAGTGCAAACAATACCCCGAGGATGAACAAAGGCAGAACATACGCTGATGCGCTCCGTGGCCAAGGGCACTTAGCTCACTGCGACGAAGCAATGAACTGTACCATCTCCCCAACTCTCCCGACTTTCAAAGCCTCTTTCTTTGTTTCTGTCCTTAATATCTGTATGAACACGAACCAGATTTTATTCACTTTCAACAGGCAATTCTGACTCATTCCACGATGGATGGTTTATTAGTGGTAGAGACGGAATGAGATGGCTACACTGTAACCAGCATGACTATTTTCCTGCCACTGTAAATTTTCTCAGGGCAAAGAGTTGTTTTTTTAATTAAGTTCATAAGGTATAATAATAGATACCCACCTTTGTTATGTGCACGTGGATATACAAACATCTTTTTTTTTTTCACTTTACAAGGTAAACCCAGTTAACATATCTAACTGAATCAGTTCCTAAGATGCCAATATGGGAAGAGCTTTTTCTGCCCCCAGTTTGATGCACACGTGGTTACATTTTATATCTTTCATTCATTTACTGAGATGATAAGTATTTAACCAGGGCTTACTATGTGCTGGGTACTGGGCCAGGCGTTGGGAGAAAAACGGTCGAGCAAAACAGACGTGCCCTCTGTCCAAGAACTTAGAGTCTAACGGGGGAGAGAGACAATGGTGAAATCTTCACAGCTAGAAAGGGTGACAGGTGCTGGAAGGGTGCACCAAGGTTGTGTGACATGGAGCTGAATCTACATCAGTTTTGATCGGAAATCTGAAGGGTGGGCAGGAGGTAACTGGACGGGCGGGGGTTGAGGGGAGGGGAAGGGAGGCTTCCAGGCGGCAGAGACAACTTGTGCAAAGGCCAGGAGGCGGGTGGTCCAGGGCTCTCAAGGAAACAGAGCAGGCAGGGTTGCTGCAGTGCAGACGAAGAGACAGAGCAGGCTTGCCGACTGAAGGGAGAGCTACAGGCCCACGTACAGAGCACGGACACCACTGAAGGACTGACGGTTTACTGGAAAGTCAGCGCAGGTTTCTGAGTAGAGGAATGGCGAGATCTGATTTGTTTTTAAAAGGTCACTCTGGCCACTTTTAGGTGAACAGGTTGGTGGAAGGTGACAGTGTGTGTGGAAATACCAGTTGGGAGGTGAGTGCAGGAAATCTGGTGAGACAGCATGGTAACTGGGTCTGGGGTGGAGACATGAAAATGCCACGTTAACGAGTTTTACACATTATCACCACTTGTGGCTTCATTACAGAAATGGAAGGGATGTGTCCTGGAGGTTACAGAAATGATATGAGATGTTAGAAAGAGGAACTCATTTTTTGGGTTATATTTCTGTCCAACCCTTTGTTTCTATATGCAAGTGTGGAGATACTATATATCTTTTTTTAAACTGGAAGAACCCTCATCTAATGGATAGAATTCCAGAGTGGGAATGGACATGAGTGTTTCTTTCAGATGCCTGGAGATGTTCTTCAACATCCCTGTAAGTGACAGGCAGATCTCTACTCAGGAGGTCTCTCCCCTCTTTGGAGGAAGCCAACAAAAGTCCACCTACAAGTTTGGGTTCTACCTCTCAAAGTCAAGGAGACAGGTTCTTTCTGAATGACACCCTCCTATCATCATATCCTCAGGTCTCCCATGCCACCACATGTGCTGGGATTTCCAAGTCCCTTTGTCCCAGGTTGTGAGCTTCCATCTTGGCTGGGCCAAACAGGCTAAGTAGCATCACTGGACTTCTAGATCCTGTGGTACTATTACTGTCATCTAAGATCCTATTAGCTGCCCTGGTGGCCTGATCACACTCTTGACTCACTGAGGCTTTTTATACATGAAGCTGTGTTTCCCAGCACCCACCTCCTCTGGTGCCATTGATTTTGGGGGTCCCAAGCAGACCTTATATGTATCCCCATTCAGTGGATCCCGATCAAGATCTTTTTGAATCTCCTTCACCATCATCATTGAATGAGATGCAAAACCACTGTTACTAAAATCTAGCTTAACACCTCTTGGCGTCTTGCCAATTACATTTTCAGAAGAGGAAGTGGATGTGGAGGTGAGAGTTGGGGGGCAGGGGTAGGATTTCTCCCTTAATTTCCCCTTCTGTTTTTCCAAACAATGAATGTGGGGGAGGAGAAGGATATCCAAACCATTTATTTATCTTCCAGCTCCCATGGATAAAATGTTTACCGTTCCTCACTTAAAGAACCACCACTTGGGGCTTCCCTGGTGGCGCAGTGGTTGAGAGTCCGCCTGCCAATGCAGGGGACACGGGTTCGAGCCCTGGTCTGGGAAGATCCCACATGCCGCGGAGCAACTGAGCCCGTGAGCCACAACTGCTGAGCCTGCGCGTCTGGAGCCCGTGCTCCGCAACAGGAGAGGCCGCGACGGTGAGAGGCCCGCGCACCACAATGAAGAGTGGCCCCCACTCGCCGCAACTGGAGAAAGCCCTCGCACAAAAACGAAGACCCAACACAGCCAAAAATAAGTATAAAATAAATAAAAAAAAGAACCACCACTTGAAGAAGAATTTAGATCTTTCTTAAAATCTCCAGGAAACTCTCCCAGACGCAGAACATCACAATGCCAAGTTAGCAATCTTCTGACCCACCTCCAGATACTTTCTCATTCTCCTAACTGCTCAAGCCTCAAATGAACAATAAAACATTCAAGCTCCGGCCCTGCCCAAGCCCAAGAAATAAAATAGGGAACACGTGTCTCTAAGCAGGTATCTATGGTTCTGGATATCTGGTTCTCTCCCTAGCCTTTCCAGCCTCAACAAAACTAGAAAAAGCCCCAGTGTGCTCTGGGGGATACATCATTCATTCATTCGCGTGTTCGACAAACATTCGCTGAGGATCAGCCTAGGGTATGGGAGAGCAAGGACAGCGAATTCCTGAAAGGTGAAATCTGAGGAAGATTTTCAATTCAAGTGAAATTAAAGAAAAATCGAGAGCCTGGTCTCAGGTACAGACACAGTATTTTACGGTTTTTCAATTCAAGTGAGATTAAAGAAAACTCTAGATTCTGGCTTCAGGTGCAAACACAATATTTAACGATAACGACAGAACTAGGGGCCATTCTAACCAAAGGCCTCTACAGGTGGGATCAGCCACCTGGTTTTGTGGATACTAGTTTATGAAATAGCTCCGAGGGCCAATATTTAGAACAAAACCATTTAATAAAAGTGAAACGAGGAGAGAAGGGGAGAAATGAGAAGGCACGTTGAATGGGGAGAAAGGGAGAGCTCGGGAGGAAAAAAGAAATCCACCCCTTGCGCTCTTTTCTGCCAGAGAGGTTTGAGGGGCTTGTTTCAACCTGGCATCCCCGGTGCAGAACAAAGAGGCTGGGGCGAGAGAGCGAGAGGAGAGAAGGGGCGTCTCAGACACGCTTGGGGGCGACTGGGGCCAGGGGGCCGCCGGAGGCGGGCGCCACCAGTAGCCGCTCGCGGGGGGAGCCTCGCACCTCGCCCTCCGGGACCGGGCGCCGCCGCTGTCCCCCGTCCGGCCCCGAGTCGGGCGCCAGGGTCCAGGGTGGTCCCAGGTCGCCCCTTGGGGCTCGCGGGGAGTTCGGCCCCGACAGCCCCGCCCCAGACGCGGACGCCTCGCGATCTAGCGACCCGCGGTCCGCGCTCCGGGTGAGGGTGCGGCGCGGTGTCAACTTACCCGCGCGCACAGGGTCCTCCGGAGAAGCCATGGGGACGGGGTGGGGCCGACGGGCGCCCGAGTGGGGCCGGGCGGCCGGCGGGACAGGGGAGGAGAGCCGGGTTGCAGGGCTGGGTTGCCCTGCCTTTCGGACGCGCGGGGAGCGAACCTCGGCGGCTCCGCGCGCCCCTCCTCCGCCCGCTCCTCCCCTGTCTCCGCCGCTCTTCCCGGCGCTCACTTCCTGCTTGGCAATTAGCAAAGCCCCTGCCGTGCGCGTCCGGGTTCCACCCCCCGCCCCCAGACGCGCAAGCCGGAGCCCGGGTGCAGCGGGCCAGGGCGCGGGGAGAGTCCCCGGGTGCCCCGGGGTCCCCAACTACCGCCGCGAGCGCCCTTCCAGTCCTGCGCCCAGGTCTCCCACGGCAGGTCCCGCCGCGGAGCTCGCGCGAGTGCTGCCCGGGACCTGCTGCGAAGCGATTATTAGCCTTAAAAGCCGGTCGCGGGTCGCTCTCCTGGCTCCCTCCTTTCGCCCTGAGTCCGGCCGCAACTCTCCTCCGCGCACAGGCCTGGGCGGAGATGCCTGGCGGAGATCTGATGTTAGACCATTTCCTGCTCTTTAGGCAGAGTACGCCGCTGCATGATGGCACACGCTAATAATTTCTATTTTGATTTTTCTTTGGCATTGGTTATTACATGACCTCCAGGGTACTTACAACACAAAGGGAGTGAAAAGAGGAAGCCTGATACACACTCGCACAGCCGCGCTAGAAAAATAGCTTAGGGCTCCCTCGGAAATGCCAAGGTCTAATTTTTTTAATTTTATACCAATTACGTGCGCACAGATTGGAATCTTTCACTAAGAATATTTTTAAGATTGTTATATTTTAACTAAACCTATCATCAGTCATAAATCTATTACTATACGATGGTTACAGGCAATTTAAATTTAATAGTAATCTCTTAAGGGTTTAAAATAACCTTTGTCTTCACACATAAGAATTGAAAGAGAGGAATTGATTTGAAAGAGATAACATAGCTTTTAGTCAATTTATCGTGAAGGAGCAGCCTCTGGCTAAAAACTCAGCTCCGAAAAATGCGGGAAAGCAGCAAGTGTGTACATACCCTCTTGGCGACCACGGGCGTGCTTTGTGCCTCTCCCCCTCTGTTTAGTAGTCCTGAGGCCCATGGCACTCTCCAGATCGGCACTTAATATGCCATGAAAGAAACTAGAGGCTCAGAGAAGAGGGTCCGGCTGGATGTCGACCTTCTGGTGGAAAGCTCTCTGGGGAATTTGTGGGTGGGAGGATGAACTTCCTTTTGGTCTGCCTTCTGATAGGAAGGGAAATTTTTTTAAACGGTGTTTTCTCTTAGCATCCATTTTGAGGTTTGGTTTGTGGTTCTTTCTGTACTTCCCATGATGATGGAATTATTTCTGAGGTTGGTTGTCAGGAACCACATAGCAAGTCGGCAACACAAGCTCAAGCGTTGCTCTGAAGCTGGTTTGCTTTTCAAAACCCTGAATTAATTGTCTTATCACTCCCACTCTTATTATATCAAATAGAAGATGGGTGGCAGAAACACACTTCAACGTTAATTTTTTAAAAGAAAATTGACTATATATATTATTCCCTTTCATTCCCTTTCCTTGTACCTACTTTTGAATTGCAACCATAAGCCCTCATTACCTTATTTTTCCCATGTGCTTTGTGAACTCTAAAGTGTAATGCAAGTGGAATTTTTTTTTTAATTTACAAAAAACTAATTTAAAAACAATTATTTTTTTAAACATCTTTATTGGAGTATAATTGCTTTACAATGGTGTGTTAGTTTCGGCTTTATAATAAAGTGAATCAGTTATACATATACATATATCCCCATATCTCTTCCCTCTTGTGTCTCCCTCCCTCCCACCCTCCCTATCCCACCCCTCTAGATGGTCACAAAGCACCGAGCTGATCTTCCTGTGCTATGTGGCTGCTTCCCACTAGCTATCTATTTTACATTTGGTAGTGTATATATGTCCATGCCACTGTCTCACTTTGTCTCAGCTTACCCTTCCCCCTCCCCGTGTCCTCGAGTCCATTCTCTAGTAGGTCTGCGCCTTTATTCCCATCTTGCCCCTAGGTTCTTCATGACCATTTTGTTTGTTTGTTTTTTAGATTCCATATATATGTGTTAGCATACAGTTTTGTTTTTCTCTTTCTGACTTACTTCACTCTGTATGACAGACTCTAGGTCCATCCACCTCACTACAAATAATTCGATTTCGTTTCTTTTTATGGCTGAGTAATATTCCATTGTATATATTGCTACATCTTCTTTATCCATTCATCTGTTGATGGACACTTAAAAACAATTATCATCCACTGGAGTTGCCAAAGGGCTACCATACAATCTATTTGCTGTCATACTGTGTCCTTCTGCTTTTCCTTCTACTGCTACCCAAAGAGGGTTTTAAAACACTCTTTAAAATAGACATTTTTGACTTTTCCTGATAGCACCTAAATTAACTCATGAATCTCGGAATCACAATAAATGGGGATTGGTAACCAAAGAGTCAGATGTGCTGGATTTGACTCACAGGCCTGTCACCATGAGTTTGTGTTACTTTAGCACACAAAGTTACTAGTGTGCTACTTTGTGTGCACACTTTAGCACACAAAGTTTTGTTACTCAAAACTCTTGAGTCGGTAAGAATTTGTAGGATTGTGAAAGTTAAATGAAATATTGCATATATAAAATTACCTAAAAGTGCCTGGCTTATAGTAGGTACAAATAAACCAACTACTTTCCTGCCTTCATTCTTTCCTTGGAATTTAGTCTATTATGAGAAGCTCCTATTGCCTTTGTTATAAGAAATGAACCAGTATTTATTATAGGGTTTGTGCACAGCATGGATCAGTGGATTGATTGATAGCCCCCTCATGCCCCAAACAAAATGCCAAGCCCTGGGAAACCAAAGTGAGAAGTCCCTGACTTTTAGGAGTGTGTGGTCAAGAGAGATTTGCAGATACTCTTTCACCGTAGAACCAAGATAATGAAAGTTTAAAACAGGAAGGGGTATGTGTGGAAGAAAGGGACTAAAGACCTCTGGAAGCCAAGTGGCTTGGTGGTGACCACCCTCAGACTGACAGTTTGCCATGGAAGTTTTCATGCAAATTTTGAGACGTTCGTTTATGATACTATGGCTAAAGCCTTAAGTGGGGGGAAAACTGTTGGTCTCGTGTCTTTTCACAGACAATGACGGTGATCAGAAATGTTATCTTCAAATGGGGAAAACAGCAACTCAAAACATAGTTTATTTGATTCATCATTGAAGTATGTTGTTTTTGTTCATTTTACATCATTTTGGGTGTTCCTTAAATTTATGCAACCTGAGATAAAAAGTTATATTGTTGAACCACATACTTCCTTATTTCAAAGGGTTGTTGTACATTGTGTGTAAATGAACCCAGCAAACTGGTTAGACCTGCAATGATAGCGTATGGATTTAGGATTATAGGAGACTCCTTATGTTCCAGAATGGGACAGTCCCTCAGTTGAACTGGCTTGATATACCCTTGGGGAATTGTGTTGTGGAAGAGGCGCAAATGAGAGTTAGTAAGTTCATTTGTCTCCTTTTTGGAACAGATATTTGCGAACGTTTGTCTAGAGTATGTTAAGGCAGTGGTAGTGGGTCTCTGCTGTTTTGCCACATAACTTCTCATAGTAATGCCCCAGTGTACTCCCGGAGAACCATCGTTCCGCTCTCAATCCATGTGATCAGGCCGTGGCACCATCACCCCTGCCTCCTGACTCTAGGGGTTGGCAAGCGACCCAGGAGTAGCCTTTCCAGATACCGCTGAATGAGCCAACAAGCCTAGGAGATGCATGGTACCTTTGCTGGGATGGCTGGGAGATGGGCCTGTGCATGGTGAAAGAAATGAGCAGGACTGAAATGTTGGGGAGGGTCCATATCCTGGAGAGCCTTGAATGCCATACAAAAGCATGTGAAACTATTTTTCAGCAACAGGAAGCCAGGAAGCTAGTTTTTGAAAAGTGGCATATGAAAATTGGTGTTTTTGGAGGATTAGTATGGCAGCTGTGTGTAGGATAGGATGTGGCGAGGAGAGAATGCAGGCCAAGAGACCATTTCATCTTTACAATACACTGTAATTTACTTCAGGGTTGAATTTACATCCTTGTCCAAATGTGAGGGAAACTCAAATCGGAACTTTTAAAATGTCTTTTTGTGGCCTTTTTAAGCATTCACCGTCTCACACAAATTGATTGCCTTGTAGATTTGCATATATGCACAAAAAATGATATATTCAAAAACATTAATAGAGAGACTGAAAAACTTAAGGAAAATATTATCATTTTTGCTGCTTTGAATACTGTTTGACAGGAGCACAACATTCTGGTGCATTTGTTTAAGCAGAAATAGTTCTTTTTTTAATTGAAGTATAGTTGATTTACAATGTGTTAATTTCTGCTGTACAGCAAAGTGACTCAGTTATACACACATATACATTCTTTTTTTTTTTTTGGCCACGCCATGTGGCACGTGGGATGCGGGATCTATCTTCGTTCCCCAACCAGGGATCGTACCTGCGCCCCCTGCATTGGTAGCATGGAGTCTTAACCACTGGACTGCCAAGAAAGTCCCTATATATTCTTTTTTTTTTTTAAATTTTATTTATTTTTGGCTGCATTGGGTCTTCGTTGCTGTGTGTGGGCTTTCTCTAGTTGCAGCAAGCGGGGGCTACTCTTCGTTGCGGTGCACAGACTTCTCATTGCAGTGGCTTCTCTTGTTGCGGATCTTGGGCTCTAGGCGTCCAGGCTTCAGTAGTTGTGGTGTGCAGGCTTATACATTTTTTAAAATATTCTTTTCCATTATGGTTTATCTCAGGATATTGAATATTGTTAACTGTGCTATACAGTAGGACCTTGTTGTTTATCCATTCTATATGTAATCGTTTGCATCTACCAACCCCAAACTCCCAGTCCATCCTCCCCAACCCCCCTCCCCCTTGACAACCACAAGTCTGTTCTCTGTCTGTGAGTGTGTTTCTGTTTCATAGATAAGTTCATTTGTATCATATTTTAGATTCCACTTATAAGTGATATCATATGGTATTTGTCTTTCTCTTTCTGACTTACTTCACTTAGTGTAATAATCTCTAGTTGCATCCGTATTGCTGCAAATGGCATTATTTCATTCTTTTTTATGGCTGAGTAGTATTCCATGGTATATATGTACCACATCTTCTTTATTCATTCATCTGTCGATGGACATTTAGGTTGTTTCCATGTCTTGGCTATTATGAATAGTGCTGCTATGAATGTAGGGGTGCATGTATCTTTTTGAATTATAGCTTTGCCTGGATATATGCCCAGGAGTGGGATTGCTGGATCATATGGTAACTCTATTTTGAGGTTTTTAAGCAACCTCCATGCTGTTCTCCATAGTGGCTGCACCAACTTACATTAACACCAACAGTGCAGGAGGGTTCCCTTTTCTCCACACCCTCTCCAGCATTTGTTATTTGTAGACTTTTTAATGATGGCCATTCTGACCAGCATGAGGTGGTACATCATTGTAGTTCTGATTTAAGCATAAATCGTTTTTCAAGGTCTTCTACTTCTCACTTATGCAATGCCTGCCCTTCTACCTATAGGAGGTTAAATCTCTCTTGTCTTCGCCTATCAGCTTACTTTGAATTATCTACCCATCAAGATACATGAGCTAGAAAACCACAGTTTTTGTGCTGTGTTTGGTTTCCCCAAAAGGGAATGACACAGTGTGGGTGATTCTCAGTATGGTATTTGGCTAAAACGCTTATAATGCTGTGGGTGGAGCATGGGAGATGGGAAGAGGAAAAGGTGAGGCTGGGCAGCAAGTACTTTTGTTCTAGAAATTCTCCTCCAGCCTCAGGATCCTCACTTACCCCTCACACGTGTGTCCTGGTGCCTTGACTTAGGCCCTATCATACTCAGTATGATTTCTAGCTGCTTTCTTATATATCTTTATATATAACAATTGACGTCTTGCTCCAGATTTTGAGAGAAAATCTGTTCAAAGAGATGAACTTTATATGTTAAAAACTGAAACCCAACTAATAAAAGTCAGCCAGAGGAGATTTTGTTTTGTTTTGGTTGTGAGGCGAAAAGGGCAAATGAATATTATCAGTGATCAACTAAAAATTGCACAGTCAGCACCCGAGAGCATAGTTTCCTGTGCTTTGTACCCCCAGAATGTAGAACACAGGTTCAAATTGGTGACTTAGGAATCTACAAAATCACCAATCATTTAAAAAATTAGTTTAACAACTTGTCATTTAGAATTTATTCTAAGCTAAGACACAAAGGTGTATCCAAGTGAGTCAACTGAGAACTTTTAGAACTAATAGGTGACTTTAGCTTGAAGGAGAGAGAAAGTTCAACAAATTGAACACCAGCAGCTTTCTTGTATACCAACGATAACCAACGGGGCAAAAATGATCCCATTTACAGCAGCAAAGAAAGCTATAAAGTAACTAGGAATAAATTCAATAAAACTGAGTAAAAAAATCACAAAAACTACAAAGATTTACTGAAAAAACATGAAAATAAATCTGACAACATAAAGAGCTATACCATGTTAATAGATTACAGACCTCAATACTAAAGATAGTTATGATTCCCTAATGAATCTAAAGATTCACTACAAACCCAATCACACTAACAAGATTTTTTTGGGAACATGAACCTGATTGCAAACTCACATGGAAGGGTAAATTCAAGATAATATTGAAAAAGAGTAACAAAGAGAAGGGATTTGCCTTCCAAAACAGCAAGATCTTACAAACCAATAGTAACAGTGGATTAATTGAACAGAAAAGAAATTTAAGACACAGACTCGTGTATCCTTTTGGAATCTGCTATATGATAGAGACAGTTAAATGGTGAAAAGATGGACAGTTCAAAAAATAGTATTGGGATATTTTGATATTTATAGGAACAATACAATTTGTATCACTGCCTCACTGTATACACAAAAGTAAGCTTTAAATAGATTAAATATCTAACTGTCAAACATTTTAACTTTAAAATTATTAAGATAGAATGTAAGAGAATCTCTTAATAACTTTGGTAACAGGAAAGGCTTTCTTAAGTCGAAAAATCAAAAGACATAAAATTCTGATAAACCTGACCAGATAAAATTCAAATTCTGTGCGATAATGGAGATATGGACAATATGGAGGTTCCTTAAAAAACTAAAAATAGAATTACCATATGACCCAGCAATCCCACTACTGGGCATATACCCAGAGAAAACCATAATTCAAAAAGACACATGCACCCCAATGTTCACTGCAGCACTATTTACGATAGCCAGGTCATGGAAGCAACCTAAATGCCCATCGACAGACGAATGGATAAAGAAGTTGTGGTACATATATACAATGGAATATTACTCAGCCATAAAAAGGAACGAAATTGAGTCATTTGTTGAGACATGGATGGATCTAGAGACTGTCATACAGAGCGAAGTAAGTCAGAAGGAGAAAAACAATTATCATATATTAACACATGTATGTGGAACCTAGAAAAATGGTACAGGTGAACCGGGTTGCAGGGCAGAAGTTGAGACACAGATGTAGAGAACAAACGTATGGACACCAAGGGGGGAAAACTGCGGTGGGGTGGGGATGGTGGTGTGCTGAATTGGGCGATTGGGATTGACATGTATACAGTGATGTGTATAAAATTGATGACTGATTAAAAAAATAATAATAAAAAATAAAAAAAAAATTAAAAAAAATTATTTAAAAAAAGACAATATGCAGCAAGAGAGGCCGCGACAGTGAGAGGCCCGCGCACCGCGATGAAGAGTGGCCCCCGCTTGCCACAACTAGAGAAAGCCCTCGCACAGAAACGAAGACCCAACATAGCAATCAATCAATCAATAAAATAAATCTTAAAAAAAAAAAAAAAAAAAAGACAATAGAAAATTATAAAAGAGGGTATAAACTTAGAGAAATTAATTATATATGTAATGTTCTATTTTATAATTATGAAATATAAAATAAAATATAATTATAAAATATTTGTATTTATAATTATATTCAATAAAATAGAATATTATATATAATTTATATATATAAAATAAAAGATGAGTTTCTAAAATTTTAAGCATTTATTCAAACAAATTAAAATACAATAAACATAATTCAATATAAGGTTAGGCAAAGACAAAACAAAGAATTCCTAGAAGAAACAAAAATGGCAAATAAAAATGTGAACAGGGACTCAACCTTCTAAAAATAAGAGAAATACAGATTAAAACAATAATGAACTAGCAGGTTGGCAGAAACTTAAAAGGTTGCCAATATAAAGTATTGGCGAGACTGTGGAGGAACAAGTCTTCGTACGTTGTAGGAATGTAAACTCATATGGTCACACTGGAGAGCAATTTGAGTTCTGTACCTTCCCTAAAGGAACTCTTACACATGATGCAAGGAGACATGCATGAGATTGCTGGCTGCAGCATTGTCTGTAATAGCAAAGATCAGAAACAACCTAAATGTCCATCAGTAGGAGAATGGATAAATATGATACAATCATGCAATGGAATATTTTACAGAAGTTACCAGAAATAAGCTTAAAATTTTTTTAAATGAAAAAGCAAGTTGCAGAATGATGAGGGGTAGACACAGACCAATCTATGCCTTTTCTATAACAACATGTAAATACTTTTAAATGGATACATGCCAACTTTACCTTGCAGCCGAGATAGAGTAACAGGAAGCAGATTTACCCTCATGCCTGAAGCAATAACAACAGCAACAAAACAGACAAAATATTCAATATATGAAACAACAGTTTTTAAGGCACTGCACACCAGGCAAAGAAGGAGAGTGATCCCCAAGAGCTGGCATATAAACAGGGTGATTCCTATGACTGCCCAGCTTACTGCCTTGAGAGAATTTCCAGGTTGCAGTGCAGAGAAAAGGAACCCAGGCAGAGCCCAGTGGACTCCCTGATTTGAAGAGATGTAGCTAGAAGTCTGAGAAGATCAAGACATCTGGAAGTCACAGGACAGAGTCCTACAGAGACATCACAGAAAGGGTCCCTGGAGATCATGGAATGTCCCCCTTGACTACTCAGCATAACACTTACTGATAGGTACCTTCATGTTGGACATTACTCAAGACTGGGGAAAGGGCAACTAGAGGAAATACGTGAGGGGATTAGAGGGAGCAGTACCTGGTGCTCACTCAGGGCCAGTAATAGTGCTTGTTCCTACCAGGGAGACTGGGAAAAAACCTTATATTTCATAGGCATTCAGTAGAGTGTACAGAAGAGTTTTGCCTCAGTAGTGGGAAATAATTATCCCTAGACTAAGCAAGCATTGTCTCAGGTCCATCTAACAGATCTTAAAAGCAAGACCCAAAAGAATGAAACTCTTTTCAAGTAACTTAGCTGCACCCCAAGAAGCTCAAGAAATACAAATATAAGCTATAGAAATACAAAAATATCCAGTACCCATCAAGGTCCATGCACAATGTCTGGAATACAAAGACGGCCAGGCTTACAAGAAGGAGGAAAATGTAGGCTCATAAGCAGGAGAAAAATTAGTCAATTGAAACTGACCCAGAACTGACACAGATGTTAGAATTCACAGAGAAGGACATTAAAACTTTTATCATAACTGTATTCCACAGGTTCAACAAGCTAATCAGAGACATAGGAAATATTAAAAGCCCAAAATAGAACTTTTGGAGATTAAAACTGTAATACCTAAAATGAAGTATACACTGGCTGGGATTAACAGCCAATAAGATATTGCAGAAGAAAAGATTAGTGACTTGAAGACATAGCAACTGAAAGTGTTGAAAATGAAACTCAGAGAGAAAAAATAATTTTTTTAAAAAGTGAAAATTAACTGTGGGATAACTTCAAGTCACCTAGTAAATATGTAACTGAAATCCCTGAAATGGAAAGAAGGAGGGGAACCAAAAAATGTCTAAAGAAACGGAAAGTTTTCCAAAGTTGATGAAAACCTTAAACTAACAGATCCAAAAATCTCAGGGAATACCAAGCACCAGAAATATGACCACAATTTCACCAAGGCACAGCATAATCAAATTGCTCAAAGCCATGGACAAAGACAAAATCTTAAAGCAGCCACAGGAAAAAAGACACATTACAGAGGAACAAAAATAAGGATGACAACAGATTTCTCATCCATGCAACCCAGGAGACAGTGGAGCATCTTTAAAGAATAGAAAGAAAAAACTGTCAACTAGAATTGTATACCCAGTAGAAATGTCTCTCAAAAACAAAGACAAAATAGGCTTTTTCAGACATACAAAAGTTGAGACAGTTCATCTCTGGCAGACCTATATTACAGGAATTGTTAAAGGAAATCCTTTAAGCAGACAGAAGATGACACTAGATGGAAATTTCGATCTATGCAAAGGAATGAAGAGCACCAGAAGTGATGAATATATGGTTAAATAGAAAAGGATATTTTTCTTCTTATTAAGAGTACTTAAAAGCTCATAGATTTTTTAAAGCAAAATAGTAACAATGTATGTGGGGTTTATACTATATGTAGGGGTAAAATTAGTGTCAACAATGGCTCTAAAGCCTAGAGGGGAAAAATGGAAGTGTACTCTTCTAAGGTTGTTATGCAGGATTGTTATAATGTCATTTAAAGATATACTGCGATATGTGAAAGATTTATACAATAAATTCTAAAGCAATCACCAAAATAACACAAATAAGAGTTATGGTTCATAAAGCCAATAAAGGAAATAAAATGAAGTCAGAAATAATACAGCTTGGCAGTTTCCTAAAAAATTAAATGTACACCTACTATATGATCCAGTTATTCCACATTTAGTTACTCACCTAAGGGCAATTAAAGCATATTTAAAAGACATGTACATAAATGTAAAACCTAAAACTATAAAACTTCTGGAAGAAAAGAGAAGAAATTTTTGTGACTTTGGGTTAAGCAAAGATTTCTTAAGTACAACACCAAAAATACAATATCAATTTAAAAATTGAAATATTGGAGTTCATCAAATTTCAATACTTTTGCTTTTCTAGAGAAACTTAGAATAATGGAAAGACCAGCCACTTCTGGGAGAAAATATTTGCAAGCATGTATCTGACACAGGACTTTTATCCAAAATGTAAGAAGAACCCTCAACACATAAGGAAACAAACAACCCCCCAAAAAATGGACAAAACATACAAAGAAACACTTCACCAAAGAAGATGCAAATAAGCACATGAATAGATGGTCATGTCACTAGGCTTCTGAGAAATTCTAATTAAAACTATAATGAGCTACTACTTAACACCTGTTAGAAAGGCTAAAATTTAAGACTGACCATATCACGTGTTGGCAAGGATGTGGAAGAACTGGAATTCTCATACCCTGGTGGTTGATATGCTAAGGGGTACAATCTCTTTGGAAAACCATTTGGCAGTTTCTTAAAATTTTACATATACACCTACCACATGATCTTGCTATTCCATGTATTTACCCAAGTTTTTAACAAGCATGTGTCCAGACAAAGACTTGAACACTAATGTTTACTACAGCTTTATTTGTAATAGCTGTAAACTGGAAACAACTCAAATATTCAACAGGTGAATAGGTAAAAATATTGGGGTATACCTTTATAATGAAATACTATTCAGCAATAAAAGGAATGGACTCTTGATACACATAACAATGTGGATGAATCTCAAAATAGTTATGCTGAGTGAGAAAGGCCAGAAAAAAAAGAGGACATACTGTATGAGTCCACTGATATAAACCTATTGAAATTCAAACTATCTATAGTGACAGAAAGCTGATCAATGGGTTCCTGGGCCTGAGGATGGGAAGGAAGAAGACATTACAAAGGGAAATGAGTCACCTCTGGGTGTGATGAATACACTCGCCACATGGAGCCTGTGGTGACGCTTTCATAGGTGTATGCCTATGTCAAAACTTGTCAAATTGTACACTTTAAATATGTGCAGTTGATTGTATGACAATTATTCCTCAATAAAGCTGGTTTTTATTTAAAGAATGGATACATGCCAAACTCTTAACAATGGCTGATAATGGCTATCTCTGGGCAATGGGAAAAGGACCAGGATTGGGAGAAAGTAATACTTACAGGAGACTTTAGGCTTGTCTGTAATGTTCTAATTTTATAATATAAATATTAATTTATGTATACCTTATTTAATTAAAAATTTAAATAGAACACTTAGAAATGATTTTCATAAATGTGCCTGCATAACAAAATCAGTCTTGCCCCTCCACAAACATTGTTTCACAGATTGATCTGTTTGCAAAGCTTCAGTCACCTGAAAAAATTATCTTCACTTTTCTCATTTTCCAGACTATAAAATGTTCAAATAAATATGAAAATTAATAGTTGATTTTTTTGTGCTTTTTATAGAATAAATGGTGATTAGCATATTTGACTTAAGACTGTTCCTATATGCAATTGCACCATTAGCGTTTCATTCCTTTGTGTTACATTATTTTGATCCCTTTTATTTATTTAATTTTAACATCTTTATTGGCATATAATTGCTTTACAATGTTGTGTTAGTTCCTGCTGTATAACAAAGTGAATCAGCTATACATATACATATATCCCCATATCTCCTCCCTCTTGCGTCTCCGTCCCACCCTCCCTATCCTACCCCTCTAGGTGGACACAAAACACCAAGCTGATATTTTGATCCCTTTTAAAAGGCAAACAGTTTTATGCTATTATCAATTAGTTTTATCCAATCAGGTTTTCTCTGGGGAATATGGGAACATGGGAACATTGTGAAAGGAGGAAATAATGAAGAGGAGCCAGAAGATGGAAATGCACCGAAAGGGAAGGTAGGGGGCACCAAAGGCAAACAAGAGTGCAGAGAACCTATGCATGAATTACCTCAAACCAGCACCTGTAACGGAGCTGTTTCAGTGAAAGGAACTAGTACTTCTTCATCAGTAATTTACACTGGGCACCATCAGCATGGAGTGAAGTTTAAATCAGTTGAAACAGAAGGGCAAGTTTAGGTTGCGCATTATAGAACAGAATTTCTCATAGGTTAATAGAAGTTAATGGACCTTTCTTTTGTGGTCGTTAAGAACTTGCATTTCAGAGATGCCCATCAACAGTAATTCAATAAAAGCTCTCTCAGTTTCAGAACTCCTCAATTCTTTTGTAGAGAAAGGGGATTGTGCTGTTAGTTGTTTCAACAGGCAACTTTCTGTGGTGCTCAGAGATTTTCCATTTCAATCAGGGCAGCTGTGGAAAGAGGCCAGTCCCCATCTCTCTCCTCCTCGCCCCCTGCCACAAAGGATCTGATCAATTATGAGTAATACAGTCATTTTTTAAACAGAGTTTGAGATTGAGGATTATGGATGTGAATTTTGGATCTAAGAAGAAAATTAAACAAAAGAGTAATTTTAAGTGCAGAAAGATATACTTCATTTTAGCTGAAGTATAAATAAGAAATAAAGGAAAGGTAGTAGCACCTAAATGTTCAATGACAAGAGAGTGGTTGAATTATGATACATTAATCATGACCACAAAAGTATATCAATATAACAATAAAATAGTCATTTTGTTTTCAAATACTTAAAACTATTTAATGGTGAGCAGGTAAGGAACTTGCAAGTCATCACTCCTTCCTAACAACAAGTAGACAGTTCAACAAACTGAAGCATCAACAATTCCTCTTAGATTCATCAGAGGAGTGATGTCACAGAGCAAACTGCTGTCCTTAAAACTCAAGAGACCAATGGGCCAATACAGGGAATTGCAATTTACCAGAACAGAAACACACAAGCAGACACCTCCATGGGAAGGAGTACCAGGGTAGGAAAACCTGAACCGCAACTGACAAACTGCTGAAGGTCTCAGTGTAGACCAATCTGAGAGAGAAAAACTCTGGGGGCGGTGGGCGCACATTTATGAGTTTTACCTCCAGGATTTTTTTTTTTTTGGACGCGTGGCTTGCAGGATCTTAGTTCCCCAACCAGGGATTGAACCCAGGCCCACGTGGGTTCGGCAGTGAAGGCCCCAAGTCCTAACCACTGGACTGCCAGGGAACTCCCCTACCTCCAGGATTTTGACGAGGTTCTCATGCTGAATATCAGCAGGGGAAGTAGGAAAAGGAACCATTTTGAAATACCCAGAGCATTCTGTTTTTAGCAAAACCTGCCCTCCAGAGAAACTATTCTACCAAAGCCTAAACTATCGGGGTTTTATCAGAGGCTCGCCATCCTGGGGGAAGGAAATGCCCAACTCCAGCTGCCTCTAACCTTTCCCATGGCGGAAAGGAAACACCCAGCTCCGACCCACTCTAGTGTTCCTGTCTCGCCTAAGCGGGAGAGGGGACTGAGAAGTATTTGTGAAGTTCACAGTCCAGAGGCACAGGCTCACTAAAAGACTGAGACCTAATCACAGGACTAGAGATACTTCCCTTCCCCTCACACCTCACCACCACATCATTAAAGGCCTATTTACTGCAGTTGCGTTTGCCGAGTACATCATGTCTGGCTATCAAGAAAAAATCACAAGGCATACTAAAAGGCAAACCACACAGTTTGAAGAGACAGAACAAGCATCAGAACTAGTCTCTGATATGGCAAGAATGTTGGAATTATCAGACAGGGAACTGAAAACCACTATGACAATACGCTAAAGGCTCAAATGGAGAAAGCAGACAGCAGGCAAGAAGAGATGGGCAATGTAAGCAGAGAGATGGAAATTCTCAGAAAGTATCAAAAAGAAATGCTAGAGATAAAAAAAACACTATAACAGAAATGAAGAATGCCTTTGATGGGCTCATTAGTAGACTGGACACGGATGAGGAAAGAACCTCAGAGCTTTAGGTTATGTCAATAAAAAGTTCCAGAATGGAAAAGCAAAGGGAAAGAAGACAGAAAACAAAAAAGGACCAAAATATCCAAGAGCTGTGGGACAACTACAAAAGTTTTACATAACATACATACATGTAATGGGAATATCAGAAGAAGGAGAAAGAGAGAAAAGAAGAAATATTTTAAGTGACAATGATTGAGAATTTCCCCAAATCAATGTCAGACACCAAACCACAGATCCAGGAAGCTCTATGAGAATGGCTAAAATCCAAAGCACTGACAACATAAAATGCTGATGATGATATGGAACAAAGGGAACTCTCATTCATTGCTGGTGGGAATGCCAAATCTTGGAAGCAACCAAGATGTCCTTCAGCAGGTGAATGGATCAATAAACTGTGGTACATCCAGACAATGAAAATTTATTCAGCAAGAAAATGAAATGGCTATCAAGCCATGAAAAGATATGGAGGAAACTTAAATCCATATTAATAAGTGAAAAAAATCAATCTGTAAAAGCAACATACTGTATGATTCCACCTATGTGACATTCTGGAAAAAGCAAACCTATGGAAATAGTAAAAAGATCGATGGTTTCTAGGGGTTACGGAGGAGGATAGGATGTGTAGGCAGAGCACAGAGGTTTTTTAGGGTAAACCATTCTGTATGATACTATAATGGTGCATACATATCATGACACGTTTGTCAAAACCTACAGAGCACAACACTAAGGATGTAAACAATGGACCTTGGGTGATAATAATGTGTCACTGCAGGTTCTTTGATTGTTACAACTGTAGCACTGTGGTGGGAGGTGTGGACAGTGGGGAGAGGCTGCGTTGACGTGGGGACGGAATAAACGGGAACTCGCCATACCGTCTGCTCGACTTTACTGTGAACCCCAAACTGCTCTAAAAGATAAAGTCTTTTTAAAAAAAAAAAAAAAACTTTGTAATGCAAGACAATATAAAACAAGAATGCATATCAAGAGAGAAATAATATTTAAATAGGGACAAAGAGTGTGCATAAGACATACCTAAGGATTTGGGGTGGTACATTTGTAGCAAGTTCATACGGTCATTAGCAATTGTTTACCTGTCCAAAGCAGAGGTAACACAAATAAATAATAATGAAAATTCAAAAATAAAACACTGAAGATGAAAATGCCATCTCTGGGCTCTTAAGAAATGGAACAAAATTGTTTTTCCTCCAACGCTTCTTGACTTTACAAAAGCTGTGGGAAATGAAGGGACAGAATGGAAATTCAACTTTATGATTTTTAAAAGATCAGATAATATGTCCTTCTACAAAGAAGGCCCCTCGGGGTAATGAAGAAACGGATATGGTAGCAGAAGGTGTAAAAATGCTACTTTCCCTTCAGTTCACACTCCCTGAAGCCCTGCTACTTAGTAGACAGTCATTAATGACTTGATGGGTGGCCAATGGTACTCTTTTAGATTCTTGAGATATTCACTAAGGAGTCTTGGTATTCCTATAGTAAGTGAAGTTCGTGAACCAATTTTTTTTTAATATGTGAAAAAATGTCTACACTGCAAATATTGGCAAATAACTGAAGCTTTTGAAGAGAATATTTTAATCAGCAGAGAGGGTCAAAATGGCAAAGTTTCAGGATGGGAGCACCTACATTTAATATAGGGGATATTTAAAAGATTTAAAGCCTTTTAAAAGATAGTTGACTGTTTAAACAAAAATTGCAAACTCACTCAGAGAATCATCACATTATTTATTTGTGAAACACCTCTTCTCTGCTTGCTTGTGTGCCAAGTGTTTGACCGGTTAAGAGTACATTAAGTTAGGTAAAGTCGTAATAATTATCAGTGTCTTAAAACACATTGTAAACTTCCTTTTTTAATAACTTCCCACCCTATAGTTAGAGAAATTTATTTGTGAAATACCTCTACTGAAATGAAATGTCTCATTACTGTTACAAATTTACCACGGGGGAGAGGGGATTTTCTATTAATGAAGTGTCGAGAAGGGGGGTGCCACTGACAATCATGAGACGTTTTGGAGAAGGGGCGATTTGGTTGCAGAAATTTGAAAGCAGTCAGGTAAGACAGAGCCATGCGCTGGAGGAATTTTTAAAGTTCCCCCCCAAAAAAACAATGACCAAGAATTCAAGTTTGCTATTAAAGGTATGGCATGATTACAAGGAAGGAGAGAATGACATGGTCAAAATTACATTTGAAGAAGATGAAAGATTTGACGCAGTAGGTCCATGTAGATTATAAATTACTGGGTATAGAGTATATAAAGGGTACAGGAAGGAACATATTTTCACCTTATCTGATCAGAAAGTGGTTGAAGCCTGAATTAATGTAGAGAGAGGAAAGGTCTGGGAAATATATGGAAAAATATCCCCAGAACTTAACAACAGCAATAATAAGGGCTACTTTTATTGATCTAGATCCCGTGCTAAGCACTGCCTGTGGTGGGCAAAGGCGAGTCCATGGGAGCTAGAGGACAACCATCTATCTGTTCAGGATCCAGCGTCTCCTGGGAGCCAAGCCTGGGGTGCAGCACTGGAGCTGAAAAGGCTCGGTGCCCTCAATGCTCTTTCCTTCTTCACAGAACGGTGGGGTGGGGAAGATCGGCAAGTCTACAGTGCCATGCGACAGGCTCTATGATAAGGGGAAATGAAGGCTGCCAAGGGTTGGAGGTGGGAGGGAGCCGCTAAGTTAGGAGCAGATTTCCAGGGAGGTGATGGTTGAGTGCCACCTTGAAGAATGAGTGTGAACGTGCCAGGTTTTCAAAGTGGCAGGAGGCGGCACTGTGCATTTGGGAAACTACAGCAAGTTCAGGACGACCTCGGCACCTGGTGTGAGGAGCATGGATTGGAGCCAGAGGCTGGTGATGGAGGCTGAGCCCAGAGCATGGAATGGAGGTGAGATGGTTTGTATACCATGCTGAGGAGTTGGAATACTACACTGTAGGGCAAGGGGAGCCACTGGAGGATTTAAAGTAGCAGAGTCATAATCACAGTAAAGAATTGAATTGAATCTAAGCTTCTGTCAATGGCAAGATACACCATTTTTATGTACTGCTAAGAAATAGAAACGCTGTCACTTGAACTATGATATACCATCGAATGCAAGATGCAAGCCACTTTAAGAGACATTAAAATTGGGAGGAAAAAAGTAAATCTTAGAACCTATAAATTATGGTAATAGAACAATTAAGAAAGGGTGACCGTTTGAATCAACAAACAGGTGATTATTGCTCACTAGGCGCTCCACACTAAGTCTTAGAGAGAACACCTAAGAACACCTGTGCGAGGTGTCCTTCCGTTCCCAAGGCTCCACAGCAGTTAGACCCAAGGTACAGAGAGCAGCCAGTACCTCCAGGCATGAGGTGCCATGGCGCAGACTCTACCAGCAATGGCCTTTCAGAGAGGAGAGGCTGACCTGGGGTGGGGCTGAGAGGGGGACTCTCTGAAGTGAAGAATACCTAACGGAAGTGGGAGGTGGGAACCTAAGATGATTGACACACAGAATTGGGGTTGACGTTTCTATACACAACCGTGTGACAGTCTATGAAATTCCACTTCCCAGAGATCTTGAGACTCCCCAGAAGTTCAAGTATTTTTCATTTTGGACAGAACACTCACGATAAATATGACCCATTCGAGTTACTGCTTCACTTTTCAGAAATGTTTCTTGGGGTTCATTGGCACAAGCAGAAGGTTTTGATACTCCAAAAGGGAAGTCCGGATGGAAGCAGGGCACAGTGTTTATGACAAACGCTCCACTGGGAAGAGAAGAGATTAAAAGCCAGACCAGCCTGACCTTGCAGGATAGGTAGGGTTGGTCTGGCAACCTCGTAGGGAGGAGGAGGAGCAGATGGGAAGTGCCCATCTCAGGCTGAAGAGCTAGTAAAGACGGGAAGACCCCTCCTGCAGAGACCAGGAGGAGGAGGGTGGGGCATGCTGGGAGGCCCTCGGCGTTCGCCCGAAGCAGGCACCGAGGAGTCGCGTGGATACGGGGGGGGCATGCTGGGAGGCACCCGGCGTTCGCCCGAAGCAGGCACCGAGGAGTCGCGTGGATACGGGGGGGGGCATGCTGGGAGGCACTCAGCGTTCGCCTGAAGCGGGCACCGAGGAGTCGCGTGGATACGGGCAGCCCTGTAGGCCCTCCTTCCTTTTTCAGGCCTGGCTGCCTGGGACCGTTACCTGTCGCTCACTCCAGCTGGCTGAGGCCGTCACGTTCCTGCCCACCTGCTCGCTGCTGTTAATGACCGACGGGAGTGACGCTGGTCAGCACCCTGTGGCTTCGCCTGGCTCAGCTCCTTGAGGGCCAAGCACGTACTGAGCGACAGATCAATACAATCTTAAGCCCTGAAATAGAGTGCGACCTCTGACTTGTGAAAAATTGTGTTGGAGGGAGAATAGGGGGAAGAGGAAGATCCAAAACTTTTATAGGAGGTAGAAGTAAAGCAGCTGGACAGTGGTGAAACTTGGCCTTGTACAGTAATGAGATATTTTGTTTGAAACTTGATAGAACAGTAAGGAACCATCGTCAGGCATTTCGCCCCAGCATGACCTCGTTATTGTTTTTGTCCATCACAGGCAGTGAACCTTCCTGAAGAATGAGGAGCCATGACCTAGGTTTTGGTATGACTTGAGCAGCTGGAAGAGTCATCAGCTCACTCCCAGCAAGGGCCAGCTTTCTGCATACACATTCCCGGGCTTCTCCATTGACCCCCTGGCTTCTAGCTTCCCTTTGGGATGTTGCTTTTCCCCATGGGCCCTCAGGCCTGTCTGACTGCCCCGAGCACTCCACTGTGGTTTCCCAAATGTAACTCAGCTTATTTCCCACCAACAAAATCTACCAGTGCTGCTCCTTGGTATCAGAACCTTAATTAATGATGAAAGGCCATATGTTACGGTGTCAATGGTTATAATATGTTGCCCTTCTCTGAGAATATAGTATTTTAAATTAGAGCCTTTATGCCTAAAATAATTAATCAGCAAATCTTTTTGTCTGTAAAGTAAATGATAGGTAATCTTATAATCTAGTCATCATTTCATTAAAAAGGCATATCCCTTACCACAAAAAACTTACATGTTCTTGGGAAGACATGTACAGATAGTGAAATGAAAATACATATAGCTGGATAATGGATTGTCGAATGCTTGATACAGACAGTAAGTGCTATAAAAAGTTTAGAGGAAATAGAAATATGAGAGAAAGAGATCCTTTTGAGTTGTAAAATTCACAAGAATAACAAGGGCAAAAAGTATTGTTAAGCCTTTGAATGACTGAATGGGGAGCTGCGGTGAGGAGAGGGAGGAACAAATATTATGCAGATGAGGACACGGTGTGGATTGCTGCATAGTGAGAAATCAAACAATAGTGAGGGAACATGTGATTAAAGTAAAGATTCTTATGGGAGATAAGGTTGGAAAGAGGTGGAAGAGCCCAAGTAAGAAAGACATTAAATGCCAGCCAGAGACTTGTTTGTCCTTTTGAAGGTGGTAAATATTATGGGTTATATGATAAAATTTTACAGTTATAGAAATTAATTTTATTTGGATTATAAATGTTTTATAACAGGTATTGGGATTGGGAATTAAAGACTACAAAAATCAATGTTTCATCTTGTTCCTTCTAGAGAGCACATCTACTTTTCAGCATTATTTCTTCAATTATAATATAATCTGGTTTTACACAATAAACTTCTTTCTTTTTTGCAGAATATATGCTTTAATACAAAAGTAACCTAAACCTGTAGTGAAAGATTATTGATGGGAAGGACAGGATTCTAAAAAGAACAACATCTTGGTATAATATTTAATTTTAAAACTAAATGGACCATCAATATTTATGGTAGGGGTTTTATTTATTTTTGGCTGCGTTGGGTCTTCGTTGCTGCACATGGGCTTTAAAAAAAAAAAATATTTATGGTAGGGGTCTTAACACTTTGTTTTTTTCCAGTTAATTTCTATCAAATGTCTATCTACAGTAGTGTCTGAACAGTCCTCTTCTTATAAATTAATAAGCCAAAAAAATCTTAATCCAAAAGCCCCAATTTGGGTTTTGAAAAATATTGCCACTTTGTTAATGTAGAATTTAGTATTACACACAAACTTAGATATTATCAACCCCAATCACAAGAATATAGTGAACAGTTAAATGGATAATTTAATCAGCAGGCACTAGGCATAAATTTTGGTGCCCTCTGTTTTTCTGGAATCTTGATTTGTTGATTTCATAAAATGTTTAAGATAGTATCTTAAAAAAATAAAACACACCCTTAGTTTCTATTTCCAGCAAAGATGGAGTTATATGGACTCAATTTATTGTCCAGCCTGAAACAACCCCCCCAAAATAGACAAGATATATGAATCAATGGTTTTAAAGACGCTCCACATCAAGGAAAGAAGAACAATGATCAAAAAACAAAGGGACAAAAAACAAAGAAGGTGAGCCCTATGATTATCCCCACTTACTACCTTGAGAAAAATTTTAGGCCATGGTGCTGAGTGGAGAAACTGAGGTAGAATCTGGCAAACTTCCTGCATTGAAGAAATGGAGTTATGAGTTTAGGGAAACCAAGGCAGCTACTGTCCATAGATCAGAGTACCAGAGAGGAGAGGGCTACACGGAGAGACAAACCTGGGGATCCTCAGAGGGTCCCCCTCATTACTCAGTTGAGTACTAATCAGCACATGTGTGTGAGGAATCCACACAAGGCCATAGAAGGAACCATCAGAAAGGACTAGAGTGAACCGTGACTGGTGTCCACAGAGGGCCAAGCACAGTGCCTGTTCCCACAGCCAGACTGGAAAAGCTCATAATTCACAGGGCATTAGGTTCAGGAAGGTCTTATCTCAGTAGTGAGGAAGAATTAGCCCCTGTCAGAGCACTACTCCCGACCTGCCTAACAAATTTTAAAAACAAGAACTGAAAGATCCAACTGTTTCCAAGAACAACACACAAGAAGATTTATAGGAATACAAAAATATCCAGCACCCAAGAAGGTAAAGTCACAATATCTGGTAACAAATCAAAAATTGCCAAGCATGCAAAGAGGCAGGAATATATGACCCATAATGAGAGAGAAATAAATCATAACTACTATAGAACTAACACAAATGTTAGAATTATATCCATTACATTTAGAATTACACTTTTATGTCATTAAATTTATTCCACACATTCAAAAAGTTAGAATAAGCTTAGAGTTAGAATAGAAATGGGGGACATATTTTTAAAATACCTAAATCAAAATTCTAGAGAGAAGAAAATAACAATGTCTAAGTAGAAAAGTACACTTAGATGGGATGAAAGGCAGAGTATACCTTGCAGAAGAAAACATTAGTGAATTTGAAGGCAATAAACACTAAAGAAAGCAACACACTGTGAGAAAAATAATAGTAACAGAGAATGAAGACAGCATCAGTGAGTTGTGACATAACAGCAAGCAGACTAATACATGGATAAATTGAGTCCCCCCAAGGAAGGGGCAGATAGAAAAATATTTGAAGAAATAATGGTCAGATATACACACTACTATATATAAAATAGACTAATAAGTACCTACTGTATAGCACAAGGAACTCTACTTAACACTCTGTAATGACCTCTATGGGGATAAAAGCTAAAAAAATGAGTTGATATATGTATATGAATAACTGATTCACTTTGCTGTACAGCAGAAACTAACATAACATTGTAAATCAACTACACTCCAATAAAAATTTTTTTAAAAAAAGGTCAGAATTTTTCTAAACTTGATTAAAACTATACACCTACAAATCTGAGAAGCTCAAGGAATTCCAAATACAAGACCTATCAAGAAAAAGAAACCAAGTCACATCATATCAAGAAATAAGGAGAAATCAAGCAATAAAGAGAAAATCTTATACATTTGTCAAAACCTATAGAAAGGCACAATACAAAGAGTGAGTTCTAAGGCAAACTATGGACTTCAATTAATAATAATGTATCAATATTGGTCCATCAATTGTAACTAATGTATCACACCTATGCAAGATGCTCACAATGGAGAAACTGTGTAGGGGTGGCTGGTGGGAGGAGGGGATTTGTGAAAACTCTCTGTACTTTCTGCTCAATTTTTCTGTAAACTTAAAACTGCTCTAAAAAATCAAGTCTGTTATTTTTTTTTTTAAAGTAGCCAGAGAAGATAGATGTAACATATAGAGAAACAAAGATAAGGATGACATTGGATTTTTCATAGGAAACAATGCAAGCAGGAAGCAGTGGAATAACACCTTTAAAGTACTGAAACAACAAGAAATCAAAACCTATCAACCTAAAATTCTATACTTAGAAAAATATCTTTCAAGAATGAAGATGAAATAAAGACATTTTCAGTCATACAAAAAGCTGAAAGAAATCAGCAGCAGCAGGCCTATACTCCGAGAAATGTTAAAAGAAATCCTTTAGATAGAAGGAAAGCAATTATTGATAGAAATCTGGATCTACACAAAGAATGAAGATCAGTGGCAATGGCAACTACATGAGTAAATATATCTTTTCCTAATGATTTAAATCCTTTAAAAATATAATTGGCTGTTAAATAAAATTTACTACAATGTATTATGATAATACAATATATACATATGTATAAGTAAAATACATGACAACAATGTCTCCTGGCATGCAGGCCAGGAGGAAAGAAATGGAAATATATTATTATAAAATATACTGTACATGATATGGTATAATATCATTTGAAGGTAGACTGTGATAAGTTAAAGAATAATTGATAAAACAAGTAGGCAGAATATCAGCAACAATATAGCAGACTGGAACAACACTATTAATTATTTTGACCTAATTGACTTTTATAGAACACTCCGTTCCTTAATTGCAGAATACATGTTCTTCTCAAATCCACACAGCACAACAGAATCCAATGGATCATATTATGTACCATAAAACAAGTCTCAATAAATTTAAAAGGATTCAAGTCATAAGAAGCAGGTTCTTTGACAACAATGAGATTAGATTACAAATCAATAACAAAAACATCACTGGAAAATCACCAAATATTTAGACACTAAATAACATACTCCTAAATAACCTAAGGTACAAAGGAGACATCAAAGGAGGAAAATTATAAAGCATTTTGAACTAAGTTAAATTGAAAACAAAACATATTAAAATTTGCTGGGGGGCTTCCCTGTTGGCGCAGTGGTTGAGAGTCTGCCTGCCAATGCAGTGGACACCAGTTCGAGCCCTGGTCTGGGAAGATCCCACATGCCGCGGAGCAACTGGGCCCGTGAGCCACAACTACTGAGCCTGCGCGTCTGGAGCCTGTGCTCCACAACAAGAGAGGCCGCGATAGTGAGAGGCCCACGCACCGCGATGAAGAGTGGCCCTCGCTTGCCGCAACTGGAGGAAGCCCTTGCACAGAAAGGAAGACCCAACACAGCCAAATAAATAAATAAATAAATAAATAATAATTAAAGGTGCTAATAATTAAAAAAAAAAAATTGCAGGATGCCATTAAAGCAGGTTTTAGGGAGAAATTTATAGCACTAACACCTATATCAGAAAGAATAATGTCTCAAATCGAAGACCTTATTTTCCTTAAGAACCAGAAAACAAAGGAGCAAATAAAATGCAAAGTAAGCAGAAAAAAGGAAATAATAAAGATTGGAATGGAAATTAATACAATATAAAATAAAAACAAAAGAGAAAATCAATGAAACTAAAAGCTGGTTCTTTGAGAAGATCAATAAAATTGATAAACCTATAGCCAGAATAACTAGGAGAAATTATTTTCTCTCTGAAGATATAAATTGCCAATATCAGGAATGATAGAGGTGACATCACTACAGATTCTACATATATTAAAAGGAAAATGTGAACAATTTTATGCCAATAAATTTAACAATTTAAACAAAATGGACAAATTCCTTAAAAGATACAAATTACCAAAGCTCACTCCAGAAGAAACAGATAATGGGAAAAGCCCTATATCTGTTAAGGAAATTGAATTTGTACTTAAATACCTTTCCACACAGAAAACTCCAGGTCCAGATGGCTTCACTGGTGAATTCAGTAAAGTACCAGTAAAGTAAGAAATAATCCAAATCTACACAAACTCTTCCAAAAACATGAAAATGGAGGGAATGCTTTCTGACTCATTCCATGAGTCCAGCATTAGCTTAATGCTAAAACCAGAAAAGACATCACAAAAAGTAAAATTATACAATATATTACTTAAACATAGATGTAAATGTTCTAAACAAAACATTAGCAAACTGAATCCAATAATACATTAAAAGGATAATACATCATGACCAAGTGGAGTTTAGCCCTGGATATGAAGTTGGTTCAGTGTCCAAAAATCAATGAATGTAATACACCATATTAACAAAGTAAAAAAGAAAAGCCATATGGTCACTTCAATAGATGCAGAAGAACATTTGACAAAATTCAACATCCATTCCTGATGAAAACTCTCAATAAACTTGGACTAGAAGGCAATTTCCTCAAACTGATAAAGAAAATCTTCAAAAAAGCTATATCTAACACCATACTCAGTGATGAAAACATGAACGCTTTCTTCCTAAAATCAGGAACAATACAAGGATGCCTGCTTTCACCACTTCTATTCAACATTCTACTGAAGGTTTCCGCTAGTGCAATCAATCAAGAAAAAGAAATGAAGGTATTCAGATTGGAAAGGAAGTAAAACTATTGTTATTCTTAAATGACATGATCATCTATGTAGAAAGTGTGATAGATTCCTCAAAAGAGCTACTAGAACTATTAAGCGAGTTTAGCAAATTTGCAATACAAAATACTAAATACTAAAATGAATTATATTTCTGATTACCAGCAACAATCATAAATAAAACTAAAAACTATAATTTATAATAGAATTTAAAAATTTGAAATGCCTAGGGATAAATCTAAGGATATAAAAGGCCTGTATGCTGAAAACTAAAAAACATTGCTGAGAGATGTTAAAGAAGTTATGAAGAAATGGTTACCTTTTTCATGGGTTAGAAGACTCAATTTTATTAAAATGTCAATTTTCCCCAAGTTGATCTTTATATTCAAAGCAACTCCAATCAAAATCCTAACTAGTTTTTCTGTGGAAATTGAGAAGCTAATTCTAAAAGTCATATGGCAATGCAAACTTTATAAACTAGTCAAATTGCCAAAGGACAGAGTTGGAGGGCTAACACTATCTGATATCAAGAATCTGTATACAGCTACAGTAATCGAAACAGCATGATATTCACTTATATGTGGAATCTAAACTATGACACAAATGAACTTATCTACAAAACAGAAACAGACTCACAGACAGAGAGAACAGACCTGTGGTTGCCAAGGGGGAGAGGAGCTGGGGGAGGGATGGATTGGGAGTTTGGGACAAGCAGATGCAAACTATTATATATAGAGAGAATGGATAAACAACAAGGTCCTACTGTATAGCACAGGGAACTATATTCAATATCTTGTGATAAACCATAATGGAAAAGAATATGAAAAAGATTGTACATATATGTATAACTGAATCACTTTGCTGTACAGCAGAAATTAACACAACACTGTAAATCAACTATACTTCAATAAAATAAATTTTTTTAAAAAGCATGATATTGGCATTAAGATAGACACAGAGATCAATGGAACAGAGTCCAGAAAGACACTTACACATATATGGATAACTGATGTTTGATAAAGTTACTAAGACAAGGCAATGGAGGTAGGATGGACATTTCAACGAATGTTGCTTTTACAACTGGATATCCATCGCTTAGAGAAAAAAAAAAAAAAGAATTTGGATCCATACTTTACACCACATACAAAAATTAACAAAAAATTGGTCATAGATCTAATAAAGCCTAAGACCATAAAACTTCTAGAGGAAACAAAGGAGAAAGCCTTTGTGAACTTGGGTTAGGCATTTTTTAGGTACAACATCAAAAGTGCAATCCATAAAATAATAATAAGATGATAACTTGGACTTCATTAAAATTAAAAACTTCTGCTCTTCAAAAGACACTGTTAGAAGAATGAAAAGACAAACCACAGACAGAGGGAAAATTTGCCAAGCATCTATCTGAAAAGGGACTGGTATCCAGGATAAATAAAAATTTCTCAAAACCTGAGAATAAAAAAACAACCCAATTAAAACTGAGCAACAGATTTAAGCAGACATATCACCAAAAAGATATACAAGTGGCAAATAAGCACATAAACAGATGATCAACATCATGAGTTATTACAGAGATGCAAGTTAAAACCACAATTCTATACCACTATGTAACTTTTAGATGGCTAAGGTTTGAAAAGATGACAATACCAATTATTGGTAAGTACTGGAGCAACAGGGACTTTTGTATACTGCTTGTGAGAATATAAAATGACACAACCACTTTGGAAGTTCATTGGCAATTTCTTTAAAAAGTTAAACCTACATCTATCATATGATCCAGCCATTGCACCCCTAGGTATTTTCCTAAGAGAAAAGAAAGCATCATCCATACAAAAACCTGTACATAAATGTTCACGGAAGCTTTATTTATAATAGCCTCAAACTGAAAACAACCCAAATGTCCATCAATAGGTGAAAGGATAAACAAATTGGGGTACAACTACACAAAAGAACATTACTGAAAAATAGAAAGTAACCACTGATACACAAAACAACATGGATGAATCTGAAAGTAATTATCCTGAGTGAAAGAAGCCAGACAAGAAAGAGTACATATGGTATGAATTAATGTATTTGTATAAAACTGCAGAAAATGCAAAGTAATCTATAGTGACGTAAAGGAGATCAACGTTGCTTGGGGACAGGTGGTGAATGGTGAGAATGGGGAAAGGGGGAGGGAGGCATTACAGAGGATTATGAGGAAACTTTCGGAGGTGATGGATATGTTCGTTATCTTCATTGTGGCGATGTTTTCGTGGGTGTATACATGTCAAAACTTATCAAATTTTACACTCTAAAAATGTGCAGTTTATTGTGTCAATTATATCTCAATAAAGCTGTTCTTCAAAAAAACTGAAAATTTGAGAATGTACGGTGTGTCACTGCAGGACCTGCTTCCAGGCTCTGGTAACTGGTAACGCTGCATCCTTGTCTCGCTAGCATCCACTTCCTTCCTTCTTTCTTCACCTCACTGTCCAGTTTCTCTTCTCAGCTCCTCCATCGTCAGTGTAAAAAAAATCCCTAAATGAAATTTCCTCTGTCCTTAACATGAAGTTGCTTCTGTTTGCCTGGCAGTACTGTCTGATATATTTGATCATCAAGCAATAAGTATATTTAATATATATATAAATATGTACCTATGCTGGTGCATATACACCTAAGCTAGTAGATGTCGGTCTGTGTGACCTTACAAGAATGTCAAAAGACCTCATTTTCTCTCTTTCCAGGCTCCTGGGTGTCTGAAATCCCCACTATTAGCATCACTCCTTGTTGGCCTTCTAGAGAGATTGTGCATTTATCCTGGTGGTTTTTTAGTGGTTAAAAAGGACAGTGTGGGACTTCCCTGGTGGTCCAGTGGTTAAGACTCTGCACTTCCACTGCAGGGGGCATGGGTTTGATCCCCGACTGGGGATCTAAGATCACACATGTCTCACTGTGTGGCAAAAACAAACAAAAAACAAAAAACAAAAAACATAGTGTGAAGCCAGTCAGCCAGTCAGGGGACTAAGTAGCCAGAGGGGTGAAGGTGAGATGATGTCAGAGAAGAGATGGTAGTAGGATAGAAAGGTTCCAAAGGAGTGGTGGAGAATTTGACAATCAAGTGTACCTTCTTCACAACCGTGCTCAGAGCCATTTATTAATTCATTTTAAAAAATGAAAAATATATTCCTTGCATGTTAACACAAATAATATATTTTTTATGAAAGCAACTACTTTTTCCAAAACAAAGGAAGTAGTAAGAAGTGTAGCAAAGTTTTATATGTTTGCAAATCTCCTTGTGACTGGCTTAAGAGAAGACAGCGGGATTCTCATATTTGTCTCTGAATTCAATCTCTTGTGATATGTCGTTTTGCTTGAAATATATCAGGAAAATCCAGCCTCACATAGATATACGGTAGGAAAATGAAGGGTTATTTTATTTTATTTCTTTTAAAGTCTTTATTGAATTTGTCACAATATTGCTTCTGTTTTATATTTTGGCCTTTTGGCCCTGAGGCATGTGGGGTCCCACCTCCCTGACCAGGGATCAAACCCACACCCTCTGCACTGGAAGGTGAAGTCTTAACCACTGGACCGCCAGGGAAGTCCCCCCAGTGAAGGGTTATTTTAATAGCATTTTTAAACAGTTTTGAATATTCTTCTTTTTTTTTTTCTTAAAAAAAAAGTTTATTCTTTTTATCTTTATGGGGAATTAACAGCTGACAACAATATCTAATTAATACTATCTATAATGGGCAATTTTTAGTTAAGAAGTTCTCCTTCGCTTTGAAACTTTAACTGAATTTTGAAATGTTAACCATAAATGTGTAATAACTGCTCTACTACAAAATTTATAAGTCACATTTCCAATGCCCCTCTTGCCTCAATGAAAATTACTGAAGGTCCTCCTTTATCATCAAAGCGCAAAGACATTTATGCCATGGCATATGGTAAGTAGATATGAAAACTGTTTATCATCATGTAGTAAGTTACACAAGATTCCAGTTCAAGTTGATAGACAAAACATAAACTAGATTTAAAGTGCTGTATTAAAAAACAAAAACACAGTTTGCATTTTGGGGTAATTAAAATGTAGAGACCTAACACTAAAAAGAATGAAAAACGCATATAAGATTATCATTCTGTTTAGCTCTTTTTACTCTAAGCATGTAGTCTTATTCCAAACACGACAGTAACCTGGTCAAATTTATGCTTAAGGCATTTATCCATACTTAACCAGAGGTTTCAGAGACGATAATACCAGTCAGGTATTCTGAATTCTTTTATGTTAAATAGGAACATTTTCTCAATAGCACTCTTAAGTCACTTCTCATTTATCTTCCTCCTTAAGAACTGCATAGGCTTGTTTTAAATAGTTTAAATACCTGTAATAAACTACAGTTTGCTAAGAGTAGAGGTACTCTGGTTACTGCTTAAAATGATGTGGCCAGAGGAACAGCAAGCATTATTAAATATGAATGCAGTCCTTACCAACACGAATTGAATCTTTTTTTTCAATAAAAATGCTAGTCCAAAAAGTCTCATTCTATAAAGATTTATCGTTTCCAAATCACGGTGAAAGGAACTTAAGTAATTTACCAATTTTGTTTTCTCCTACGTGCCTTAAAGATACCTCACTAAAAACTGGTATCTGACACAATAGAATGACATATGCAGAATGTAATATTGTAGTGACAGTACTGAGGTTGATTGTTACAGACATATTTAAACTCTGAGTATTAAATGGTTACATCCTAATTATTTATATAGAACATTGGTCCAATAACAAAAATAGAGAACAGCAGCTGAAAATTTATTTCATTCAATGTTCAGAGATAAAAGGGTTAACCATTCTTTCCATTATTTTCTGCAGATAAGTCCTTTTTTTTTCATATTTAAATCTGACTGCAACTGAATTCTGGCATTTTTCCAAGCTACTGTATGAAGAGGATATTGAAGGCCATCACAATACAGCATGCTACAACATAAGGACTCTTCCGTTCACCATTTCTGGCACACTTCCAAAATATACCCAACAACCCAGTTTTATTTCTGTCCAGGAGGCTGGGTGCCAAGGATCGGATATAAGCACAGGTACATATAAGTAGCAAGATTACAGTGAACAGATTCTGAAAATTGAAAATGGCAGACATAGTGAGGCCGGCGAAACCCCAGCCACATCACCCTTCTAGGCCCAGGCAAATATTCTTCTTTGATACCAGATCAGAACTTGTAAAAAGAAGCCTATGTTCAGCAATTAATGTTCCAGTTCTAGTACCTTATTTTAATTGGGAATGACCTAGATATTTAATAAACTTCTACCATTTAGCTTAATTTAGTAAGACTCTTCAAGTTACCAAAATCTGGAGAGATGATTTTTTTTTTTTTTTTTTTTTTTTTTTGCCACGCTGCGTGGCTTGCAGGATCTTAGTTCCCAGACCAGGGATCGAACTCAGGACCCCAGCAATGAGAGCGCTGAGTCTTAACCACTGGACCACCAGGGAATTCCCTGGAAAGACTATTTTTAAGTAGATATTCCTAAAACATAATTATTTGTAAAGGGTTTACCTAAAAACTTTTATCTCATTTACATTAATTTATTTATAAAAATTTCATGATACCAAGTTATTTTTCTTGCTGACAAATTTTGCAACAGATATAATAAGATCTTATTTGACTTCTAGTAAACCGAGGTACAATAAAAGTATTATACTTAATGTTGATGACTCTAAAGACATGCCTGCATT
Source organism: Balaenoptera ricei (assembly GCF_028023285.1). Lineage (NCBI taxonomy): Eukaryota > Metazoa > Chordata > Mammalia > Artiodactyla > Balaenopteridae > Balaenoptera > Balaenoptera ricei. Next base: position 111,789,705 of record NC_082654.1, on the reverse strand, counting down.
AATTAAAGCAACAAACAAACTTAAATATCAATTATTAATTTAATGTTGAATATTTCCCAGTCACATGAACCTGAAATTTATTTGGATTAGTTTCTTTTATATTTCTGAGAATTTATATATTCCTTTAAGTCAATTAAATAGTGCTCGTTTATGAATTAATTTTTGTAATACCATCTATAGGTAAAGATATATCATATCTATAATGTATACACAGACACAGAGATCTCACAGCTTCATTTTTAAAACTTAGTCATGAATCAGATATTACAATATAAAACTCACTAGTTTATAAATAACTTTTAGAATAAGTTAAGTTTATTCACTTGAGTTCCAAAAGGACTCTTTTTCCTTTTTTTCCCTCAGTCTCAGGAATTGGAGATGATAAGATAAGAATTCTTGAGAGCACTGGTAGAACATTTACATCTCAAGGCACAGGGGGAGAAATGCAAGCTCCTCTAGAAGGACTTGTTCTCTTAGGGTCAGTGTTCTGAAACAAAATGTTTTATAAAGCTGGCTTTCTCTAATTCTAACTGCATATGCAATAAACTGGTGTTGGAATGTCAAAAGAGCCCCATGTGGCCATTTTCAGGGTGAGATTTTCTTTAATTCCTAATTAAGTACTTGTAAGTGTAAGTTTCATTTGTACATAAACCTGGCTGGGGTGTTAGTTGGAGGCTGGTTTTCTGATGTCCCTTGTTAATGAGAGACATTAGGCCAGACACCCACATAATCACCCACTCCACACCTCTCAGTGTCTTTCAATTGAGCAAATCCAAATCTTTCAACCAGGCTCCCCCAGTATTTTTTAACTGGGGGACACTTTTCCCCAGTGTCTTTCAACTGGGTGCCCCCAGTATCTTTCAACTGGGGGGGCCAGGTACTTGTAATACACCACCAAATAAAACTCAAGATCATGAACCAATAATCGGGAGATCAGAGAACCAGGAGAGACTCACCCAAATTCATGTGGACTCGCCAAAGAGGGAGATGGACACAAGGGGCCCTGCTGGTACCAAGGCTCCAGATCCTTGTAGAGTTCAGGCAAAGGAGAGAAGTCTGCTCCAGGTCCCTTCATGGTTGCCAAAACTGTCAACTGAAATAAAAATGCACAACATGAGAGCTGTGAGTTTCAGTTTTATTTGGGGACTTACTGAGGACTATAGGCCAGGAGACAGCCTCTCAGATAGCTCTGAGGAACTGCTCCAAAGAGGTAAGGGGGTAGGTCAGTATATGTGTGATTTTGGAGAAGGGGTATGTGCAATTAAACACACATCTTGGTAGAACGTTACTGCTAGTCATTAAGCACAAATATCTTAGTTAATCATTTTAGTACTTTCTAAGTATAGGAAGATGCAAGAAATTGGGTTTGTAACATTTTCTCTTGAAAGTATCTAACTAACTGAAGCTCTTTACTGCCAGTTTTCCCAGAGCACAGAGTGCCTCATTCCTTATCTCCCTGAACTTCTTTCAGGGTGTGTTGAAGGTCAATGACTGCACTGGCTAATGACCTAATCCCTGTAAAGCTGAATTGTGAGAGACATTCTCTAATTGGCAATATTTTATACTAAATGTATATCATATTGTTTTTCACTTGGTCCTTAAAAAAACTCTATGATTTATTATTATAATTTTACGGATGGAGGAACTAAGGCTTAGAGGGGTTAATTAATTTGTCCAAGGTCACACAGACCAACAAGTGAAGATGCTGGAATTTGATGCTAAGTATGGTCTCCAACATTCTAGCCTTTTCTCTTACTCTGACATTTTCACCTAAAAATCCCTGGGTTTCTCATGGCACTTTAATGTGTGTAAGTCATCTGTGCACAATCCAGGAATTGTTTCCTGGGTAGGCGCTGCAAAACCTACTTGGCATTTGAGGTCAGTACATTAGAGGAATAAACTGTGCTGTATCTAGGCTTTTAAGTATCTAAATGATTAAGAGTTCGTTTTCAAAGGAGAAAAATAACAGCCTTGTAAAACGGGATTACCAACGCAGTGCTTGGTATCTTAGAATCTTTAAGCCTCAGAACACAGAGAGCAGAAGAGAAAAAAAAAACATTTCTAGCTACAAGAGAACTAATGAGCTCCCACGGAAAGAGCCTGTCTTTTTGCTAAGCAACACCAAAAGCTGAATATCTGGTGCCTGCTCTCTGGGCAAAAGGCAGAAAAATCAAGGGACGAAAAGATACCACCTCGTTTAACAGACACTTAGAGCATTATTACACATTTCCGCAACTTTACCAAAAATAGTCTCCATTTTAAACACTAACCTTAGTCTAACATCTCTTTGTGTCAGCAAGTGTCTTGTGCATGGTGGGTGCTCAGCAGCCCCACAGTCTCAGAGTGAGAATAATTTTTACCACCACCTAACATAGCTGTGTGCAGATACACATGAGAAAGGAAGGCCAAGAGATGAACAGCTGGCCTGAGGTCACACGGTTCTTTTCAGCAGAGCTCAAACAGAGCCCAGGTCTGTGGTAGGTAGAAAGTAACCACCCTGGGCTCTGCTGCCTCAGTTGAGGGCTCAACTCTAACATTTAGTGATAGAGTTACCCGGGCCAGAGAAATTGATCATGCCCAACTCACAGAGTTTATAGTGAAGGGTCCTGTGATACTCTAAAGGAAAGACCGGCCATCTGGTACATGAGCTCTCTGTAAATTCACTACCCTTAGTGCCATTATTACTGACCAGCTTCTCTGAGCACCTTCTACCACACAGCCTGCCAGCTCTTTCAATAATGTCTTGAAGGCGACCAGACTAGCCACTCCAAAGTATGACTATTTGGCACATGGATTATTTTGAGCTACAGGGAATTGAGAGCCAACAGATGCACGAAAAGTTCTTTACCTCCCCTTAACTGACTATAATATAAATTTCCTCTTTTGCAAAGGAAATGTACATTTACAAAGGAAATTTCTGGGACTTCCCTGGCAGTCCAGTGGTTAAGACTCCACACTTCCAATGCAGGGGGTGCGGGTTCCATCCCTGGTCGGGGAACTAAGATCCCACATGCCATGTGGCATGGCCAAAAAATAAAAAAACAAAAACAAAAACAAAAAAAAGGAGATTTCCATTTGTAAAGTTGCCTCAGTGTCAGGAAGATGGCTACACCCAGAGACAACTCTTACAATCTGAGACTATTAGCTGCACAAGACAACCTTTACATATTTCCTCCCCTCAACTTCTTCTAACCTGACTCAACTCTCCCAGAAGTCCCAAACTTCTTTTCCTTTGTTTAGCCTAAGATGATATTTAAGCCTCAATCACTTGGCCACCATCTTGAGTATATTTTCCTTGTGAGAGTCCCACACGTCTTTTGTCAGTTTAATTTCCAAGGCCCTCAGCTGGAGAACCTACTTGGGTAGAAGGAAAAGGTTTTTTTCCTCCCATACACTCTGATTAAAATAAATTATTTATTGGGCTGACACAGGAGAAAGTTCTGGTCTCTTTTTAAATACACCAGCCAAACTTGTAACCAAGCAGGACCCTACGGGGTCTTCCTGGAAGAAGACCCCTGCCCCCCCCCCCGTGTCCTCTGCCTGCCTCTTGTCTGTAGAGAAACTTTAGCCTCTGAGGCCTTCCCCAAGTTCCAAAGAGAAATGAGAAAATGCAGAAAGAAAGGAAAACAGTCAAACAAGACAAAATAATAATAGTTTAGCCATTAAACAAAATCAAGGACCTTTCGTTCCTCCTCAAGGGATATAGATAATAGTCTGAGCCATGTCCTTTGAGCTGTTTGGCAGATACTGAACCCGCCCCCCTGCACCCCCGCGCCCATGGAAGAAGTTAACTGTATGCTGCTCACAAGCACCTAGACCCCAGACCTGTTGGAATCAGAAGGGAGATGATGCTGACTTCCAATAACCTTACCACCAACCAATCAGAAGAATGTCCACGAGCTGATAACACACCCCACAAGCCCTCTCCCTCCTCCTGTCTTTAAAAACCTTCCCCTGAAAGCCTCGGGGAGTTCGGGCCTTTTAATCACGAGCCTACCTGGACTCCTTGCTTGGCGCCTGCAATAAACGCTGCACTTCCCTTCATCACCACCAGGTGTCAGTAGACTGGTTTTACTGCGCGAGCGCCAGCTAGGGACCCCAAGTTTGGTTCAGTAACAAAATCTGTAGAAAGTTGTCAGCATCCAGCACTTGGGATTGGAATACTTTACCACCACCTAAACTTGAACTGGGTTCATTCAGGGATTTTTATCAAGAGAAGGACTGGAGAAAAGGCAGGCACCTTCTGTACAGGAGGTTCACGTGTTGCAGCTTCACCTTGCAGTTCTGTGAGCAACGGAACTTCTAAGGTCTTGGTCCTTGTGTTTGAAAATGTGGACCGTGCAGGTGCCGGGTTTCTGAAAGCAGCCTCTTTTTACAGTGAGACGAAGGAGAGGAGGACAGCCCCATCTTTGGAAAGTTCAGGCCAAATTCTGGGCCCTCAGGGCCGTGCAAGTTCAGGGCAGAAGAAGTGCAGTCTTTAGATGCACTAACGAAGGATGTGGGAGCGCGACCAAGGCGAGAGGGACGGAAAGGCGCACCGCTCCGCGCGTCCGCAGCTCCTTGTTTTGGAGGCCCGCGCGGTCCCGCCTCATTCGCTGAGGTGGCCCCGGAGGCCGGGGAGGCGGGGCGGCCTCCTCAGCTGTACGTAGTTCCCATGTTTGCTCCGCCTTCGCTCCCGCCTTCTGGTTCGAGGCGGTCTCGCGGCCGCGCGGAACCACAACTCCCACAAGGCCCCGCATAGGGGGCGTGGCCACGGCGAATGGGCGTGGCTTGAACGGCTGGACGAGCTGTGATGCAAAGGGGGTTTTGGTGCTCAGCGTCTCTGCTTCCCCGCCGGGCTTCCTAGAGCTCGGGAGCTTTCTCATCCATGGATTGAGATCTGATCCTCTGACCCCTGGAGTCACTCACCGTCAGGGAGCGTCGCTTCGGACTGGCGCTCGACTGGCAGCGTGTGCCTAAGTGTAGGTTGGGGAGGCGCAGGGTGGGACCGGGTTGCACTGAAGCTGCTGGTGGTCCTGGACTTCCTGGGGGAGCCTGTCTGAAGCCCAGGAAATTACAGGTGCTGGTAGGGGAATCCCGGGGGGAAAACCGGGGCCCAAACCAGCACTACGGGCCGGAAGCCAGCAATAACTCTGGGGAAAAGCCCAACCTCTAAGATGCTTGAATTTTGGCTGTGAAGAAGAGCAGGAAAGATGACAGCCAAATCAATGGGATATCTGTGGACCGGTGCTGAAAATTTTAGATCTGTCCTCCAGATTTTTCTACCTGTCATTCATAGCTTTTATCTTTTTATCCCTTGTGTTGCGTTCTGAGAGAATTCTTTGCCTTGGTATTCCAGCTCTCTGGTTTGGTTTTCAGCAGTGACCATTCTGCTATTCAGCCCATCTCTTGAAAGGTTTTATTTCAATAAATGTTTGTATTTCCAAGATCTCTGGTTAACTCTTTTCGTAACTGCCTGCTCTCATTTCATGATGTGATATTCTTGCTTATCCCTATGATTATTTTAATTATGCTGGTTTTAATGTCCTGATCACTTTAAAAGAAGTTTCCTCAGGTGCAAATTCTCTCTTAAAAAAAAAAAAAAGAGAGAGAAAGCATATGTTAAAGTTGTTCTTCTTTTATGTTTTGATTTTCCTGAAATGTTTGTGATTGTTGGTCACTCATTTTTTTTTGTACCTGAGGTTTCCTGATTTTTACCCCTTTGCAGAGGGAAGAGAGATAAGGAGAGGGCAATGTAGGGTTTAATTTTTTTTTTTTTTTTTTTTTTAATGAAAGTGGGAAGAGGCAAGGTTTGTAGCCTAGTGGCTATCTGGGGTACCCCATCCTTCCTGAACCTGGTAATTATCGGGATTTTGCGTGTTTCTCTTGCTGAAGCTCCCATACTCTCTGCTCCCAGCTGGAAGCAGAGATCCCATCTTCTGCTCCCTGAAAGCTTATATTTTGGTGAAGCTTCTTGTTCTGGTATCTCAGCCAGTTACCTTTCCATTTCCCTTGGCTCCCTCTCTCCAGGTTTTCAACCCCCTTTCCTTATGTACCAGTGAGGATGGTAGGAAAGAGTGACCCAAGGAGCCCTCCCCAAATTTTTTTAGTATCTTTTTTTTTTTTTTTAGTATCTTTTTTCAGTACTTAGAAGGGAACCAAGCATCCTCAGTAGGACTCTCAAAGATGAATGAAAAACAATGCCAGTAATAACTCTGCTAAAGAAATGATGACATCAATTCTTTGTATTGCATATAAATATTTTTTGAATTAATGTTATGTTAAGCATAAGAATTTCCTGCAGGTAATCATTTGAAAATTGATGTCTGTACACTTTTATATCTTATTAGAGCAAGATGCTCTACTAAGCATCAGAGTCATGCTGATCATGCATATTCTGTATAAGAACTCTTGGAGTTCTGTTAAGATAACACCATCCATTTAAAAAAAAAAAGGTAAAACTGGAACACTGATGAAATGTTAACTCCTATTTGTGCCCTGAAGCTCTGTTATTAGTGGGCATAATTTAAAATTTGATTATTTACCCTTTAAATTAAGAAATTTGAGTGTCTATTGTTTTCAGCACATAAGCACTTCACTGATAGAGGTGTGATTTTCAGCATTCTTTAAGCAGGTAGCAGAAGACACACAAAAAAATACAGATATTGTTTAATCTTGGTAAAAAAAAAAAGTTAAATGACTATGGCATGTAAAACCTTTAGAGTACCTGGGATGGCATACTGCATCCCCATTTTGAATTACAGCAAATTCAGGTTGAACAAATGTTTTCGCTTCCAGAAATAACATCTTCATCATCCTCACTCTGGACACCTCTGCATCTGCTCTCACAACAGTAGGCAGGTACCTAAGTTACCAAGCTCCACTAGACTCTGCCCAATAGAGTGTAGAATCAGACTTCATGCATTTCAAAATTTAATCCTTTTGTGCTTTCCATTTCCCCCTTCTCTTTCAACAGGTAAAAAAAACCTTGCTCAGCAAAACTTTTATTTTTGACCAGTTCATGAGAGAGACAATAAAAATACTGAAACCAATTAATTAGCTATTATTAGTTATTAATTAATAATAATTATAATTAGCTAATACTAATAGCTAGTTATACATAATTTCAAATGTTGGTGGAGACATTGACCATGAAACTTTTTTTTTCACAGCTAGTTACTAATAACTAGTTATACATAATTTCAAATGTTGGTGAAGACATTGACCATGAAACTTTTTTTTTCACAGCTAGTTATTAATAGCTAGTTATACATAATTTCAAATGTTGGTGGAGACATTGACCATGAAACTTTTTTTTCACAGCCTGGTAGTAGAGTGAGAGCACAAACAGCTCAGCTATGACGAATTCACACACACACACACACACACACACACACACACACTACAAATGAGATTAATGGCTGAATTATGTTGGTGGTTTCTTCATACCCAACCCCACCCTTGCTTGGGTACAAGAACTTCAAGCACCTCCATAAATATCAAGTAATTTTAAACCCTGTGTTCCTTAGGGCCCCTCTCATCTTGTAACCTATGATGTTAGACTTCCAAATACTGTTTTAGGAAAGTCTGAGTTTAGGATTTCATCCTAGCAATTTATTAGCACACTTCCTAGATTGGGGAAGAAAGAAAGCACAAATGGTGACAAGAATGCCTCATCCATGGACAGATCACATTCTACTGTACAGAGGTTGGTAATATAACCCACCATGCACTCCCGCACCCCCAAGCTTCCTCGTCTCTCTAGCTCACAGATATCAAGCAGAAACCCTGATTTTAAATTTTGTTGCATTTTTATTTTCCAGATAATATATCCACATTGACATAAGTCTCAAAAAAGGTAAGATTCCCCTAACATTTCTGCAAACAAATCAAACTCTGTTTGGGGTAATTGGTGTTTCCTTTCTATATTCCACATGCATGTTATATGATTTATGTAGTTTTAATTATGGTTGAATTTGAAAACTACCCACTAACTTATGCTCTCTTTATTTTTTAAAAAGCTTTGTTGTCAATCTAAGAGTACAAAATCAAAGTACATTGCTTTGCATGTGAATGTTCTCTTGAAATTATATTACTATTTAAACTAATTACAAGGAATTTGTTCATTAATAGAAAATTAATGAACAATGGGAGAAGAGAAAATGCCATCAAATTTCCCATGCAGATGGAATTTCTTTGAGGTTAGATTATTCTCATGTGAAAGAAAGTAGGACATGAAATAAATTCACTGGAGAGAGGGGAGAGAATAAATGACCAACTTAGGATAAGTTCAAACTTAAATTGGAAAATCAAAAGCCCTTTCTAAATGCCTCTCTTATAAATAATTCTATTCAAATAGCAAAGCCAACAGAGTACAAAATTATTTGTTTCCAAATATATACCCTTGAACTTTTGTTATCTTGTAGAAAATTACCCATTTGCCTCTATTGGTTGGTTGGAATTTTGAGAGGAAGCTAGTGTATAGAATAGGAGGGTTTTTAGCATTGAGTGAAGGCAAGGAAATGGGTGTCTTAACACTGCCTGCACAGTGTAGCAGCAGCTTTTTGAGGTCACAGTCTGATTTTGGATGGCCATCCTTTGCCTCAGGGAGGGAGTGACTGTTTAGCATGAATGTGTATCTTTGAAGGGAGGACTATCCAAGCCTCTGGGGGTGTGCCTGTCTCATGCACTGGTCTGGTGACTTACTGCTTTGGATATTTGCATGATAAACTCTAGTTAAAACCCACCTCCAGCTACTTACAAATTATTACAGGCCCTGGACCTTCAGAGGCCTCTGCGACCAGGCACCCTGTTAAAAACATAGAACAGGGTGCTATGTAGCATACACGGTGTGAAAAGTTGACATCAGTATTCACTCAGTGGTTTCAGTAAGTTGTCCACTAGATTGTAGAGGTGAGAAACATCTGGAAGGTTCCCAGGAGGTGGTGGATTTTGGGGGGAAAGAAGATGAGGGTGGGATTACCAGATTTAAGAGGTAACAAATAAAGCATGAGAGGTAGGCCTGGAATCATGAACTTTTGCTGTTGTCTTGGCAGGAGTCGAGGTACTGGGTTGGCCCAAAAGTTTTTTTGGGTTCCCGTAACATCTTATACTGAGGCTGCGTTGAAGTGGGTCAGCCACAGGGAGGTGGTGGTGATTCCACAGGGGAATCATCATTTGGGTTTGGGTATCAAGAAACAACCAAAGTAATTTAGCCAGAGAATCCCACTTGTAGCGTGTGTCTGCGTGTTAACTCTTCATAGCTGAGGATACTGAGCTGGACGGTTACTGATATCCTATCCAATTCCACCATTCCTCATGTCTGGACATCTTTGTTCTGCTTCTAACCAGATGTGAGACCTCGGGCAATTCCTCAACCTCTAATTCTATCCCCATGTGGTGGCGTCATGTGTCCCAAGCCCCAGAGTTTGTTTTCTCCATAACCAGACACAGGTCCTTCAGTTCCCAGTCTCTTAACTGGGCTGACCATTACAGTGGAGAAGATGCATGACAACCCTGGATGAGAAGTGATGGTTCACTTCCCCTTGAGGAGAGTGGGGAAGCGCTAAGAGAGGGCGGATCGCAAGGGGAAATCCTGCCAGCGCCTGGGGGCACAGGGAAGAGGGGAAGAGTGTGCTGACGTCAGACTTCCGGAGGGGGTAGAAGGTGCTGTCACTGGTTGCACTGTAGTCACAGAACCGGGTTGGGGGCAGAGCGAGGAGGAGTGTGGTAACGGAGCATCAGCAGACGCAGAGAATGACCTGGCTGAGTAATTAGACGGGAAAGGTCTTGTTATCGGTTTTGATTTTGTGAATGTGTGTGTGTGTGTGTGTGTGTGTGTGTGTGTGTGAGAGAGAGAGAGAGAAAATGTGTTACATTTTAAACGAGGGAGATAAGTGATGTTTACTTTTGTTTCTAGTGAGATCTTTTCTGTGATAATAAGAAACTCATATGATTGTAAATGGAGTACTGGTGCTGGACTCCAGGTGCAGGTTCAGAGAGTCGAAGAGGGAGATCTGGGGAGCCGTCCTCTTTTTTTTTTTTTTTAATTTAATTTTTTTTAAATTGAAGTATAGTTGATTTACAATGTTGTGTTAGTTTCAGGTGTACAGCAAAGTGATTCAGTTACATATATATGTGTGTGTATGTATATATATATATATATATATATACACACATATATATGTGTTCTTTTTCAGATTCTTTTCCCTTATAGGTTTTACAAAATATTGAGTAGAGTTCCCTGTGCTATACAGTAGGTCCTTGTTATTTACCTATTTTACATACAGTAGTGTGTATACGGGGAGCCATCCTCTTAATAAGAGAAGTAAACACTAGTCACAGTAACTTCAGAGGTCCTACAATACAGCATGGCTGATGTCATCTGGACCCCGTTAAACGTGTTTTAATCTAAGAGTATGATTCTTCATTGTGTTAAGTACAACAGGCCTTCTGCAGAGCAGTGAGGGAGCTGGGGGCAGCTGTGCCATGGGGGCCTTTGTGGAAAGTACTTGGTAGTACGAATAGCAGTAGTTATCAGTTTTGGAGAGCTTACTCTCCTCTGTTCTAGGCACTGTGCTATCATGTAGGTTTATAAGGGTGAGATAAAAGTAGAAATAAAAATAGATGTGGGCTCTGTTCCCATGAAGCTGAAGCCCATCTGTTCCCTTTTACTGTCCATTCCCTTCCTGTCTTCTCTGGGCACCATGCAGCCCTCCCAAGCACCTACAGGGTTGAAGTGCCTGATTCTGTAAAAGGACTGCAGTGTCCTGAGCGTGCTCACCGGGCTGGCTCTGCCTTGAATGGTGGAAGAAGACACAGGGCATTTCCTCCTTCTGTTTGCCAGTGATTTTATCATCTGGTGGTGGTTTCTGGTTCCTGAAAGTTGGTGACATTATCTGGCGTGACCAAGTTGTTAAGTATGAGATAAGAGTGGAGGAAGATAGACTGATGTTGTGGAAGAAGAGCGGTCCCTGAGGGGTCCCCTCCCACGCGCACGCACGGGGGACAAGCAGATTCCAAGAACATGATCAGTGACCTGAGCATGGCAGGCGTGCCGCGTGGAGTGGATGGGAGATAAAAGGCAATGTCAACAACCCAGTTCTGTGAACTGATTTTCTGAATGCTATTATGCCTTGTACAGAAGAAGACAGTTTGTGGAACAGAGGGGCAGCCTTACAGAGCAAGTTTTACCAGTCATTGAATTTATTGCATTTTTCCATCCTGGACACAACGCTCATTAGTCCAGTCAATCTGTTGGTTATAAAAATGAGCTTTCCTCTAACTGACATTTGTCACTTTGTAACCTCTTTGAGCAATATGATCATTCTAACTTTATCCCCAAATACCTAATCCTGTCTTGTAAAGAAAACTTGAGAGTTTTATAGCTCCATAAACATTTAAGAAAAACAATGGACTCATTCTAGTTACTTTTTAATCCTGTTGACACGCCAATGAAAGGAATCAGTAAATATCAGCAATCTTATCACCAAGCACAAATTACAATTTATACCTAAGTCAAGATGTCATCAGTAAATAAATCTTCTGCCTCCTCCAAAGCCTTTTACCCACCTTCTAATATCTCTATTATGCCATAAAAATAAAAACGGTCACCAGTGTCCAACTGTCATTAATCACAATTCAGCTTACTCCAGAAGTACAAATAAACTGTTCATTACATTTTTATCCCATTACTTTGACACTGATACAGAATTGCTCATTACCTTATTCCTAAATCAGGAACTACAAAATTTTAATAGAACAACAGTTTCCTTGATGGTATCATGGAAATGTAAATGCCCAGTGCAATTTTCTTAACTTGTACAATTACTCACACATTACAGTAAATGGGTCAAGGCCATTGTCAAGCCTCCATCAAGGAGAGTCATTAACTAGAGGAATTTCCCCTTGTTCTTCAGGATGACAGCCTCTGAGCTGACAGGTTCCATTAGTTGGCCACACACATTTGACAACCTTGTAGACTTTTTGATAGCTGAACAGCATATCTGTGTTTAAGGCATTGTGATCCTTTTTCTTAATATAAGAATGCCAGTTTTTTCACCTTTCACACTACTGCCCTCATTAGGAAAGTTCCTGCCTCAGAAGGTTGAACCAGTCCTCCAAGGGGATTACCTGAAATACCTCCAAGATAAAAGTGAAATTCTAAACAACATCCATACTAACTTTATTAATATTGATAAGGAAAGGATTTTCCCCTTGATACCGTAATACGTATATATGTACATATATGGAAAGATAACTAAAAAAAAGAGCAGTCTGATAAATGGAAGAAAGAATAAACATAAAAATTCAGAGGAGTGAGACCACTGGTATATGGGCTCCATGAGACCAAGATTTTTGCCTGTTTTATTTACTGCTGTGTCACCAGCACCCAGAACAGCGCATGGCACTGTATCCACTCAAACTTAGGTTGTTTTGAATAAATCACTTTGGCCTTTGATAGTGAGGTAGTTAGTTCACAGTCCTCAGGCAAGGGGTGGGATCTGTGTTGGGATTTCAAGAATGGGAGCAGCCAAATAACAAAATAGAAATGCTAAGCTGTGCAAGGATACACTTTGCTGGATTGGGGTAGGTCGGAATGCATTTCAAACGTGATTCATGTATGACTGTGGTCTGTACACATGTTGATCATTTTCCTTTGAAAATGTGAAGCACGCGGATGTCGTCCACAATGAATTGTTTTGTCCATATACAGAATCACAAAACAAGTCATCCTGACTGGTCTCTGCCCACACACCCCAGGAGTATAAATAGACTTCTCCCCATGGTCTTTCTGATGTCAAGACTAACAAGTTGACCTCTCCTCTGTTCAGTCCTGCTCCCATCAGTCGTACATTACGCCCAGTGTTTGCAGTCTTGGAGTTGCCGTACCGTCTGCCTTTTGGTCATACGACGTCTTTGAAAGCCAGTGTGTATTTTACATTTACAGCATGTCTCAGTGTGAACTAGCCACATTGCAAGGGGTCAATAGCCACGTGGGGCTACTGGCTGTAGTATTTGTACAGTGCGGGTCTAGAAAGACCACACATTTTTCTACTCAAAAAAAATGTTATGAGTTACTACATTACATCTTTTTTTTTTTTAATTTTTTATTTATTATTTATTTATTATTTTTATTTTTGTCTGTGTTGGGTCTTCGTTTCTGTGTGAGGGCTTTCTCCAGTTGCGGCGAGTGGGGGCCACTCTTCATCGCGGTGCGCGGGCCTCTCACTATCGCGGCCTCTCTTGTTGTGGAGCAGAGGCTCCAGACGCTCAGGCTCAGTAGTTGTGGCTCACGGGCCCAGTTGCTCCGTGGCATGTGGGATCTTCCCAGACCAGGGCTCGAACCCGTGTCCCCTGCATTGGCAGGCGGATTCTTAACCACTGCGCCACCAGGGAAGCCCCACTACATTACATCTTATTTCAATAATTAAGTCAAGTGATGGTAGCAACTCAATCATGGAATCAAATCTGATGAGGTAAATTCTTGCACTGCCCCTGTGCTTACATTTGCTGTTCTTCTTATTGTTGTTGTTGTTTTAACGCTTCTCACTCACTGTGTGTTTGATCAAAGAATTAGGGAAATGTGTGACTGCAAAAAATAGGATGGGCCACGACGAAGACTGTCTGCTTGACCAAAGTTGAGTCAAACTCCTCCGAGTCCTCTTTCTGACGAGGCCCTGATCTTGGGCTCTGTTCTTTAGTCCAGTGGCTCTGCCCATTCAGTCCAGTTTTAGCAAGAATCCTATTGAGTCGATTTGTCAGAAAATCCCCTACCCTTGATATCTGATCAAATTCCTTATCTCCCACCCTTGGTATTTTATCCCCCTGGCCTGCCTTCAGCAATAATCCTGTCCATTTGATTTAGCCAGAATGCCCCCACCCTTCCCCTGATATTTCAGCCTGCTCTTTGGCTCTAAATCTCCACTTGTCCTTGTTGTATTTGGAGTTGAGTCAGATCTCTCTCCTGTACTACAAAACCCCATTGTAGCAGCGCCCCTCCCCCCAAGAATGAAGTCTTCTTTACCGTCTTTACCAAGTGTCATGAGTGATTTTTCCTTAACAGTCAAAAAGGTGCTAATAGGGAACCATGACAAAAAAATATAACCTCCTATAATGGACATGTGTTGGGTTTGCCTGATCAGTATCCTTCCCTCTTCCTCTGAGATACTACCCTCCTCAATTCCAGACGGTCTTAGCAGAACTGCCAGCTGAGTTTTTCTTGCTCAGGGGTGGGCAAGTGAGCCAGACTAGGCCAAAATGAAAATTCTGTTGGGAAATCGAACCTTGAGGATTCAAACCAAGGATGAAAATGGATTGATGCTGCTGTATTCTGATGGCCCATTCATTCTTGCTTTCTTGGTTTTGGGGTCCACCATAGTTCCGCCTTTCTGAAGATAAGGACCACTTGGGGGAGATCACTGTTCGCAGAGTCCCTCTGCAATGGCCCACGTGGGCCAAGGTTGGGGAGCATAATAGATCTCTGGAAGTTTTTAAAAGATGCCTTTTTCCATTTTGCATGTGGCCATTCAAGACAAAAGGTCTGGGTAGAGTAGAGGATGATTAGAAAAGGTGAAGTTATAGCTACTCACTGATTTTGTGGTTGATGGAGAAATGGAAACACCCAGGTACAGGGCTGGGGGGCAGGGGTGGGGGTGAGGTATGGGGAAGGGAGAGGCATTAATAATCTTTGTCTTTCAGAACAGCCCCTGAGACCTTCCTCACAAATGAAAATGCCCCGGTGAGGTTCTCCTAAATTCTGGCAAGTCCCTTAAATTAAACTGACTGCTGAGTCTGCCATCCCCATGGCCAGATGATAGCTCTGACCATGATCTGATTGCCATCCTCTTAACCTGACAGAGGAGGCCACCGGAAACAGCAGGGAATGCCCCCAACTCCTGCACCTCCCACACAAACCAGCTGTCAACACCTATGAACATCTTCCCCACCCCCATTCCTGTAGACATTGCTCAGTCATTCCACGAGGGGCACAAATGCTGCTAGTTGGTGGCGTGGACAAAATGAGCAAACTGGGCTTGCAGCAAAGCAAGGACTAGACTCATAATCCAAGCTGAACTAAGAACTCTAGGGCTTACCAGCCTGCCAGGAAATCACTTGGGAGGCACTCAACCTGTGCCCTTCCACTGATTTGGGTCACACTAGGGGGTTTCCAACAATTGTCAACAACATTTTCTTTCTGTTGGATCCATGTGACCTTCTGGGGCCACACTTCTTGTGTAGAAGCCAAGCATTAATTTACCTCCTTTCCCAAACCACATGGACTTGTACTTTAGAGGGGTGGGCCTAAGAGACCCTCAAGAGTTTAAGGAAACACCACCAGGAGGTCATGTAGCCCTAAGATGACTGCAGACATCTCCCCCAAATGAGGCTATTCTTGGTTACTCAGGGGAACCTTCCAGAGGGATAACTGCCTCATTATTTATACTCACGTTGCAGACAGTCTTCCCTACAATGGGAGTCATCCAGTTAGAAAAGGTGCTACCAAATTTGTCCTGACCTTAAAGAACTGATCAGCAGTTTGACCCGAGGAGGTCGTCAGGTCAGCCTCGACTCGTGGGCCAGGCTTCTAATGGGTGTCAGAATTGTGGGCCAAGGCAGAGACTGTGCAATCATTATTACATACTGCTGCACCCATGGGAATGCCTTGCACCACGTGGAAAGGTCAGTAGAGACCCTTAATGACAACGATGGTTTCTGAGATTTGTTCATCTGGTTGAGTCCAGGACCCTGGGGGGCGTGATTGAGGTCAGTATTATGGGTTGGTCTCATCCCACTGCTTGGGTTCTGTCGATCATAGCTATAAATGCTATATGAGACGAAGTGAATGGATTTGGTCCCAGCCTCTACTGGTCAGAGTCACCAAAGTGTCTCACTTACGAAAAGATTCCCCAGAAGCCAAGAGAGTATAGAAATAAGGAGTGGATATTGTTGGGAGACAATTTTCTGTGGATCTCTTCATTGCTGCACATCATGTGAGCAGAGGCACTGAAAGCCCTTGTTCCAGACTGTCTGTTCAAAGGTATTTATGTAGTGAACATCCTTGAAATATAGGAGTGCCTCTTTCCAAAGCAGAGGGGAGGTTTGCTTACTGTCCAGTATAATAAAGATAATGTCTCCATTTAGGGAAAGGTCAGCCAGGCTTATCGTCCATTATAAAAGAGTTGGGGTCCCTATGCTCAGGGCTCCTCAAATGTGATGCAAACCTACTGTGTGCCCAGCATCCACCTGGGCTGCTCCATGTAACCCCCGTGGCACCTGAGGAATGAGGGGAACCGACAGACGTGAACATGAATCTCACGCCACTTGCTGTGCCATGAGTAATAAAGTCCTCTGTTGTTTTGACCTAAATATGCTGTGTTTTCTGACAACAACCATGAAACTGGCAGGCTAGCTTCTTAGTTTGCAGGTAGGGTAAAATTTCAGACCCTTACAGTTCTTGATAAAAAGTCAAGTAGGCAGTTGAATGTACAAGCATGGAGTTCACAGGAATAGTGTGAAAGGTGTAGGTCCTAGAACATCTCTAATTTGTGGATGAAGAGCCTGACCTTAGAGATGAATGGATTTATCCCTCATTGTGGCAAGGTGACAGCAGAGCTGAAACTAAAGCCACGTCTGTGTGCTTATTGCTTAAGCCTGGCTGTGAATTCAAGCTGCCTCCGATCTTGGTTCTTTTGCTACTTCTTGTTCTCTGACCCTGTTTCATAATTTAGGAAATGGTGGGAGCAGTAATAACCGTACCTGCCTTAAAAGGTTATCCTTTTTTGTCCTCTTCTTTGGCCGCACAGCATATGGGATCTTAGTTCCCCGACCAGGGATGGAACCTGCACCCCCTGCATTGGGAGCATGGAGTCTTAACCACTGGACCGCCAGGGAAGTCCCTAAAGGGTTATTCTAGTTCTGAATGTTTCAATCCTTGTCAGACATTTACCACAGTGTTTAGCACACACACAGAAAATGCTTGGCCCTCAAAAAAACTGTTTTCTAATACTAAGACTACTTATCAGTGCACTTTTTACCCACTACCAATTGGCTCTTTTGCCAACAACTGATTAAAGCAGAATTGTCATGTGAGAGACTTCTAAGCCAAACAGTGAACGCTGTGAGAACGTGGCACCTGGGAGGTTTTGTCTTGGCTGTGCACCCATGATTAGAAGGTGGCAGAACAGGCTTCAGAGACGCAGTTCAGCCCTTCAGGACCCAGTCAGTCAGGAACTTTCTCAGCGTGTTAAAGCCTCAAATTCCAAAGACCACCAGGAACAAGCCTGTTGTCTGTTAAAATCAGATTTATTGACTCAATACCGTGAGAGAAGATATTTCGCAGGAACCAAAGGCTGCTGACCAAGAGGGTGGAGGAAAGCATCTTTCGGAAGGTCCCTCTGAAGGAGTCTGAGGCAGGTCTAAGAGAAGCAGTTCTGGACTGGTTTCTGAGGTGAAATTAGTAGAAGCAGGGATTAATCAGGATTTGGGTGCTGTCTTAGTTCAGGCTACCATAACAAATAACCTCAGACTGGGTGGCTTTAAACTGCAAACATTTATTATTCACGGTTCTGGAGGCTGGGAAGTTCAAGATCAAGGTGCTGGCAGATCTGAGGTCTGGTGAGGACCCGAATCCTGGTTTGCAGACAACCATCTTCTGGTTCTATCCAGAGAGAACAAGCTTGCATGTCTTTTCTTATAAGGACACTAATCCCATTCATCATGACCTAATCACCCCAAAGGCCATGCCTCCTAATGCCATCACACTGGAGGTTAGGATTTTAACATATGAGTTCAGGCAGAACATAAACGTTCAGTCCCTAACAGGTGCTGTCGTGAGGACCGTGTGGCTTAGCCGTTGGGTATCCCCAGGGATTTGTTAATTTTGTTGATCCTTTCAAAAAACCAACTCTTGGTTTTGTTAATTTTCTTTATTGTTTTTCTGTTCTCTATTTACCTCAGCTGTAATCTTTATTGTTTCCTTCCCTCTGCTAGCTTTGGATTAGTTTGTTCCTTTTCTAGTTGCTTAAGGTGTAAAATTAGGTTGTTGATTTGAGATCTCTCTTCTTTTTTAATACAAGCATCTACAGCTCTAAGTTCTCCTCTTAGCACCGCTTTCAGTGCATCACATAAGTTCTGTCGTTAATGTGTTTAATTTTTATTTGTCTCAAGATGTTTTCCAGTTTTCTTTGTGATTTCTTCTTTGATCCATTGGTTAAGAGTGTGTTGTTTAATTTGCACATATTTGTGAATTTTCCTGTTTCCTTCTGCTGTCGATTTCTAGTTTCATTCCATTTAGTCAGAAGATGTACTTTGTATGATTTCAATCATTTTTTAAGACTTGTAGCCTAATATATGGTTTATCCTGGAAATATTCCACGCCACTTGAGAAGAATGTGTATTCTGCCCTTGTTGGGTAGCGTGTTCTATATATGTCCGTTTAAGTGTTCTATTTTCTTATGGACCTTCTGTCTAGTTGTTCTATTCATTGTCGAAAGTATTGAAGTCTCTGACTATTATTGTAGAACTGTCTATTTCTCCTTTCAATTCTGTCAGTGTTTGCTTCATATATTGAGGAGCTCTGCTGTTTGGTACATAGATTTTATAATTGTTATATCTTTTTGGTGAATTGACCCTTTTGTCATTATATAATGTCCTTCTTTGTCTCTTGTGACAGTTTTTGATCTAAATTCTATCTTTTATATTGGTATAGCCACCTCTGTTCTCTTCTGGTTACTATTTGAATAGAACTATTCATCAACTCTTTCCTCATCATTAAAATGACAAGTCAACCAAAAGGCAGTCATGGTAGAATGGCAATACATTTGCTAGTGTCATGGAAATGCAAATACTAAGTGCAACTTAATTCACACAATCACTTAACACTACAGTAACCTAACAAGGAGCTCTGAAGCCTCTGTTGTTAAAAAACATCCTTAGCCATTTGAAATAGTGCTTCAGAGAAAACTTCTAGCTGACAGGATTCTATGCATTGGTACTGACATGTAGGATATTCATTTAGACATTTTGTGTCTCTGATGTCCTTTTTATAAGAAGCTATAAATCTCTTGTTAGTGAAAGATCACTTTCCATCTTACTGCCTTTTCAGGAAATGCCATATTAAGCCACCTAAAAGAAATATTCAAGATACTGGAAAAACAAGATTCACATTTTACAGTTAAAATTCATAAAATGTATTTTTCTGAAACGGGCCTGAGAAAGAATGTTAAGACAAACTGTCTTAGTGCTTTCTACCTAAAAAGTAAATTTATGCTAAATATATACTGGTGAAGTTATAGAACAAAGGTATAAGGTCATAGATGGAAAACTAATCATCATAGTGATGGTGTATACATTAAAGTTTGGGTGAGTAAATTAAATTTCTACAACAAATGAATTTAAAAATTATATTTCCCAATAATAAAAACATCATAAATATAGTATCTTACAAAAACTTGTAACCCTTCACTCAAGGCTTAAATTCCATAAGAGAGGGCAAAAATTTTACACTGAAAAATAGATGATTACAGGACAATGTTTTGCCTTTCACAGAAAAAAATTAGCTAGAAACAACTTCATAATGCTAAAAGTTAAAAATTCAGATTACGTTCAGCACTTTACCCTACTTGGCTAATTCTCTTTTCTCTTTGTGTCTTTATGGTGACTGATAAGTAAATGTTTTTCAGGCTTCTCATTTTTCTCCGTCCAAGGATAATGACAAGTTCAGTGTTGCTTTCTCAACAGGGCTTGCGTCATTGATCTTATGCTCTCAAGGAAATTTGATACTGATTTTTTTTTTTTTTTTTTTTGCCTATGGCATCCAAGTTAGTAAGAGCTAAATCAAAATATTTAGGGTTTATAATTTTACCTTTCTACAAGAGGCACCAATTCTAGGATGGTCATTTGGGATATCCTTTGAGATCAAAAGGAAATTCAAACAACATCAATGATTCAATCAACAAATGCTTATTGGCAACTGTGTATAGGTACTGTGGTAAATAATCAGAGAACTATTACATGAGTAAGGAATTCTCTCTTCAAGGATGTTACAGTCTGGATAGGCTATTTTTTAAAAATATTTTTTGTCTGTGCTGGGTTTTAGTTGCGGGATCTTTGGTTGCAGCACGTGGGATCTTTTTAGCTGCAGCATGCGGGATCTAATTCCCTGACCAGGGATCGAACCCGGGCCCCCTGCATTGGGAGCGCAGAGTCTTAGCTACTGGACCACCGTGGAAGTCCCTGGGTAGGCTATGTTACAAACACACACACAAAAGGCTAGTCATACAGAGGAGCTAATGAAATAAATGCTATGGACCACAGTTGACACTGGGTCAAAGAGAGAGATTTCTTTGGCCTGTGGTAGTAAGGTTGGCTACCTAGAGGAGGTAAAGAATCAGTGTAGGATGGAGAGAAGGGAACAGCAAATGTTGAAGGAGGAGAAGGGGAGATATCTCCAGAATAAACCGAAATGATCTGCCATGAATTGAAGTATGCTTTAGTAGGTTGGAAATTAGATTTGAATATATTTCAAATATACTGATCTGTGCATATTTTCACACTATCCCTTTGGAAAGGTGGAGCATATATGGTTGACTCTCTTGGCCCCATCCAGTGCCACAGGGTACTGCCGTGGCCAATGAAATCACCCTACTGCAGGCCTTTCCCTCACCCTTAATCTCTTTCATGTCTTCGACCCTCTTCCATATCCAGTACTTTGCTTCACTGTGGATTAGGATTTATAATCTTACCATCATCAAGTCTTAAAGATAATTCCCAGCCTTCGTCTATGTAACAGTCTTTTAAATTGCAGCACTGCTCAGAATTTTGTCTTCTAACAGTACCTGGATCAATGATCATTTTAACTTCAAAAAATTTCATTAACAGCTGCTAATTAAAGATTTGCAGTTTCAGACTTAACCCATGATTTTTATTAGTCAGGATCAGAATAAAGAGAATATAGGGCTCTGGTTATCTGTTTTAAATATAGCAATGTGGGCTTCCCTGGTGGCGCAGTGGTTAAGAATCTGCCTGCCGATGCAGGGGACATGGGTTCGAGCCCTGGTCCAGGAAGATCCCACATGCCTCGGAGCAACTAAGCCCGTGCGCCACAACTACTGAGCCTGTGCTCCAGAGCCCGCGAGGCACAACTCCTGAAGCCCGGGCGCCTAGAGCCTGTGCTCTGCAACAAGAGAAGCCACCGCAATGAGAAGCCTGCGCACCGCAACAAAGACACAATGCAGCCAAAAATAAATAAATTAAATAAATAAATTTAAAAAACAAACAAAAAAACCCATCAGGACCCAAAAAAAAAAGAAAAATAAATAAATAAATAAATATAGCAATGTGTACATGCCAATCCCAAACTTCAATCTATCCCTCTCCCCTCTCCCCTCCACTCCCCGCCCCGTAACCACAAGTTCGTTCTCTAAGTCTGTGAGTCTTGTTTCTGTTTCGTAAATAGGTTCATTTGTATTTTTATTTCAGATTCCGCATAGAAGTGATATCATATGACATTTGTCTTTAAAATAGGTAACCAACAAGGACCTATTGTATAGCACAGGGAACTCTGCTCAATATTCTATAATAATCTAAATGGGAAAAGAATTTGAAAAAGAATAGATACATGTATACATATAACTGAATCACTTTGCTGTACGCCTGAAACTAACACAACATTGTTAATCAACTATATTCCAATATAAAATAAAAACTTTTCTTAAAAGTCACTTAAAAATAAAACAAACAAAAAAGCACACACAGGTCTCCAGAAATACAATAATCAAATTAAAGAATTCAGGAAAAAAATTACACGAATGTCTGCCTGTACACAAACACCCCTCCCTGCTCATCCATGTGGAGGGCTCAGGAGAAAGACAACATCTCCCCTCTCACCCCACCCCACTTTGTTAGCCAAAGAGTTGCCTTCCTTACTAGAAAAAGCAAGTGATCCCCCACTGACTGCATTGCCACTAATTTCTGATGGATTGGGGGCAACTTGCTAAACTTCTTGGTGTCTCAGTCCTAACCCCATGGGGTTGTTGGGAGAATTAAACAGTAACCTGTAAAGTGAAAACAACACTAGTGAGTGACAGCAGCAGCAGCAACTGGAGTAGTGATAGCTGCTTGCCATATAATCCAGTTTCAACCTCAGTATAACCTTGGTATGACGAGGATAGGAATGGTGCAGAATAGGAAGAAGGAAGAAAGAAACCGTAAGAATTCACTACTTTATTTCTTTAAAATTGGTGGAATGTTTGTGGAGTTTGAATTTGAAGGTATTTGATGAAGAGGATCATAATTTCAAATCCAGATAAATGTATTGCTATTGGTATAATCACTACCGTCTGCCTTCAGTATGTTCACCCTATTAGCTGGTTACATTTCAACAGTTTTCTGGGTTTGCTACTGCAAGCTTGGACCTAATGGTGCCCGTGTTAAATTCTATAAATAGATAAGAAATCCTTTGGCATGATGGAGCAGTGGTTCTTAGACAGTTTGGCAGTTTTCTACAGACATTTTTGATTGTCACAACGGGGAGGGTCCTCCAGGCTTCTAGTGGGTAGAGGCCAGAGACGCTGCTAACCATCTACAGTGAGCAGGACAGCCCCTCACAACAAAGAATCATCTGGCCCAAAATGACTACCGTGCCAAGGGTGAGAAACCCTGACGTAGGTGAAGCAATACCAAGACGTGGGACGATGGGAATACTGGCTTTGAGCCATATGAATGCTACTCTCATTCATGCCCTCGCTGTGTCACCGAAAGGCCAAGAAAATTACTTATATCCCATTGCAGAGGAAGTTTTTAATTAAGGAGACAAGGCAACCTGTTTTCCTTGCCAGTCCAGTATAATCATGAATACATCATTCTCAGTGGCAGGACTTCAAGTTATGTGAAAGTTCAGTAATATGCACTTTCAATCACCAAAGCTGCCACTGTGCAGCGCCTAATCTGTTTAATTTGCGGGCCACCATAATTCACAATGAGCTCCCAATCTGGCAGCCTGATCTGAGACGGCCAGCTAGCTACCTAGTGGTAGGCCGGCAACTTTGGACTCTTTCTTCTCAGAAAGGGAAGCAACTTTTCCTTCACTGGGACAGATGCATTCTGAATTTGGACTTGCTTTTCTATCTGTCCTGCCTCTCCCAGCATCATTATCTGTGGATTCTCTTTTGCAACAGGAAGTGATCAAGAATGAAGTAACGGGACAAAAAAATCATTTTGGACTGTAAAATGCAGTAGAACACATGAGAAAGAATAGCCAAAATATTTTTAAAAGATCCTAAATCTGATAAAAAAAATTGTTTCATGATGACTGAAATTTGATTACTCATGGGAAAGGAAATAATATGAAAGCAGGTGTTCAATTAGTATTGAAATGTTAAGTAACGAAAAAATTTCTAACTTTCTTTTGAGTAATTTGGAAAACAGAATTCTGCTTTGAGCAGTGTGCTTTTAAAATAAATTAGAAATGAGTTGCATGAACATAGGAATACGAATCTAATAAACTTTATTAAATATTTAAGCAACATTGCAGAGAAGATTGCAGACTACCTTCCCTCACAATCACAAGATAGCTGCTAGTAGCTCTTAAGACAGGATACTTCTTCACTTACCCCATCCCAGGTGTAGAATAAAAGCTCTTCCCATAAGTCTGACTGGACCAGCTTTGGTCACTTCCCTATCCCTGAACCAATAATAATTGCCTGAAGTTTTCATGTGTTGATTGCTTCTAACTTAGGTTTATGATTCTATTATTGTGAGGCCAGTGGAATCACCATATTTGAATAGACTAAACAGGATGCCTCTCTGTGGCTGGGAATGGGATTATTACCTCTGAAATCACATGAGTCATAAGGGGAGTAAATGGAGGATGGATGGAAATTGGGGTTCTGATGCAAAGGAGGAAAGGAGAAACAGATGCTAGGGAAAGAGTGTCCACAAGGAGTGAAACTCTCTTTCCCTTGTAGAGAGAGTCAAGGTCACATCCCCTCCAACACTTACACCTCCCTTCTCGTCTGTTTTCCTGGTTGTGCAAAAAGCCAAACACAGCCAAGTGACAGTGTCAACTTCTGTTTCAGCAACAAACTTACTATGTCTTGGAGATGGGGTGGGAGGGAGGGAGAACATGTCAGTAAAACCTTCAGATCTACAGAGCCAAGAGTCCGGGGAAAGAAAGCAAGTGGTTCATGAGCTGTAATGTCGTGAAGAATCTTCTTATCCATCACTCAGCTCTAGTCTTGGGTTCCTGTATCTGTGCATTCTGCTGTGGGAAATATAATATATGCCACTAATTCAAAGCATATATTGCATCTGAAAGGCAGCAGCCAATCCCCATTGCGTTGCTTTTGTTAGCACAGATAAAGCTGGCCCACGGAGGAGGGCAGAGCCAAGAGAAGATGTGAGAAATTAAGCAGGACCTTTGATCAAAATGTGCCTGAAACCTAATCTACCTTCTGACTTCATGTTCCTGAGAAAATAAAGTTCATTCAGTTTTTTTTAATTTTATTTTTTTATTGAAGTATAGTTGATTTACAATGTTGTGTTAATTTCTGCTGTACAGCAAAGTGATTCAGTTATATACGTATATATATACACATTCTTTTTTTTTTTATTTTTATTTATTTATTTATTTATTTATTTATGGCTGTGTTGGGTCTTCGTTTCTGTGCGAGGGCTTTCTCTAGTTGCGGCAAGTGGGGGCCACTGTTCATCGCAGTGCACGGGCCTCTCATTATCGTGGCCTCTCTTGTTGAGGAGCACAGGCTCCAGACGCGCAGGCTCAATAATTGTGGCTCACGGGCCTAGTTGCTCCACGGCATGTGGGATCTTCCCAGACCAGGGCTCGAACCCGTGTCCCCTGCATTGGCAGGCAGATTCTCAACCACTGCGCCACCAGGGAAGCCAATACACATTCTTTATAAAAATATTCCTTTCCGTTATGGTTTATCATATGATATTGAATATAGTTCCCTGTGCTATACAGTAGGACCTTGTTGTTTATCCATTCTGTACATAAAAGCTTACATCTGCTAATCCCAACCTCCCGCTCCATCCCTCCCCCAACCCCTCCCCCTTGGGCACCAGTCTGTTCTCTATGTCCCTGATTCTGTTTCTGTTTCCTAGATAGGTTCATTTGTGTCATATTTTAGATTCCATATATAAGTGATACCATATGGTATTTGTCTTTCTCTTTCTGACTTACTTCACTTAGTAGGATAGTCTCTAGGTCCATCCATGTTGCTGCAAATGGCATTATTTCATTCTTTTTTATGGCTGAGTAGTATTCCATTGTACATATGTACCACATCTTCTTTATCCATTCATCTGTCGATGGACATTTAGGTTGTTTCCATGTCTCAGCTATTGTGAATAGTGCTGCTGTGAACATAGGGGTGCATGTATCTTTTTGAATTATAGTTTTGTCTGGATATGTACCCAGGAGTGGGATTGCTGGGTCATATGGTAACTCTATTTTTAGTTTTCTGAGGAACATCCATACTGTTTTCCACAGTGGCTGCACCAACTTACATTTCCACCAACAGTATAGGAGGGTTCCCTTTTCTCCACACCCTCTCCAGCATTTGTTATTTGTAGACTTTTTAATGATGGCCATTGTGACCAGTGTGAGGTGATACCTCACTGTAGTTTTGATTTGTATTTCTCTAATAATCAGCAATGTTGAGCAGTTTTGATTCAATTTTAAAATGGAGTTTCTGTTATTTGTTTTCCCCCCAAAGCATCCAAATAGATATACTCTGATACAGTGGAGGTCGTGAAGAGAGGTTCACTAGGTTCACTAGGTTCACTGAGGTTCACTCTGGGCTCTTCCTTAATTACTATTTCTAATGGCAAAGGTGCATGAAAACCACTCTCCCCCTACACCGGCAGAAGGGCCGTGGAATATGGTGGTGCTGGAAGAGAAGTGTGTTTTTTCTGCCTAGCCCCCATCATTTGGAGATCTGTCTTCACCTACTCTACATGGTACTTGATATGTTAATCCAGTTTCTTCAAGATTAGATGGCAAGATGGAGTTAAATGTGCAAGAAATTTATTGGGGAAATGCTTATCAGAGAAAATGATGAGGGGGGCTGGAGAGGCTGGGAGCGTGGTCAGACTTGGATGCAGGGCTGATTAAAGAAGAGGGAAGATGGGAAGGAGATGGAGGCGTGTGGGCTCTGTGCTAACCTACTGATGGCCTTCAGAGCACAGTATCAGGGCCCTGCAGTCAGAGATCTGAGAGACGCCTTCCCCTTGGCTGCACAACCAGTAATAGAAGGGAACATGCTGGACTACGCACGCCCACTGCAAGGGCAGTGAGACTAGGTCGGGTCAATGACATACCCTTTCAGGAATTTTAATGTGAGGGAGAAAACCCACAAAGGACTTAAGGTGTCAGAAGCAGAGTCACACAGTGGCAGGGCCCACAGGGAAGTTCCTTCTGCTGACGACTTCAGTGCTGCCTTGATTGCATTTCAAGGTTTTATGGTTCAGCATTTTCTTTGACCGCATGGATTGTTCAGTATGATTGCAATACATCCTTTTGTTTTGAATTTCGAGTTGTTTTCTATTGCTTGTAGACGTCAAAGAACCCTAGCTGAG
Organism: Balaenoptera ricei; assembly: GCF_028023285.1. Lineage (NCBI taxonomy): Eukaryota > Metazoa > Chordata > Mammalia > Artiodactyla > Balaenopteridae > Balaenoptera > Balaenoptera ricei. The sequence continues at coordinate 111,763,128 of NC_082654.1, read as the reverse complement.
GTGGGAGGAAGGGGTTAGTTTTTAAAATAAGTAAATGAGGGGGCTTCCCTGGTGGCGCAGTGGTTAAGAATCCACCTGCCAATGCAGGGGACACGGGTTCGAGCCCTGGTCCAGGAAAATCCCACATGCGGCAGAGCAACTAAGCCCGTGCACCACAACTACTGAGCCTGTGCTCTAGAGCCCACAAGCCACAACTACTGAGCCCACGTGCCACAACTACTGAAGCCCGCGCACCTAGAGCCCGCGCACCGCAACGAAGAGTAGCCCCCACTCACTGCAACTAGAGAAAGCCCGTGCACAGCAACAAGGACCCCACACAGCCAAAAATAAATAAATAAATAAATTTAAAATAAGTAAATGCTTTTAGAGAAATAAAAGTAGGTATCAGTATTGTTTAAAAATTTTAAAAGTACATATACGATTTTATATTGAATATGTTCTGGAAAGTTGCTTTTTTGTTTAAAATTATGTCTAAAATTTCATCCATGGCTACAGTTCAGTATGGAATATTCCATTAAATGGATATGGTTATTCCATTGAAAGATTACAGTATTTTGCAGTTACATAGGTGAATGTATGTGTCTTTTGTGTACCTCTGCAAGCATTTCTACAGAATACGTACCTAAGAGTATAACTGCTGTGTCCTGAGGTAACCATTTCTTTAACTATGATCGTATTGCCAATTGTTCTTCATAGTGGTGGTAACAATTTACTCCCCTGTCAGGAATACAGAAGATTTCTCATTGCTTCACATCACTGAAATACTTGGTATCTTTAGATTCTTTATTTTTAAGCAAGAAGTAGATTTATTAATATAGGATGCTCGCTCGTGAAGGTTACAAGCGGGAAGTCAAGACGGCTCTGCCCTCTAGATTCCTAAGTGTGGTATAGCCATAAAATATTACTTGGCAGTAAGAAACAGTGAAGTACTGATACATACTACAACATGGATGAACCTTGAAAATATGCTAAGGGAAAGATTCCATTTATATAAAATGTCCAGAAGAGGCAAAGCTACAGAGACAGAAAGCAGGTTAGTGCTTGCCAGGGGCTGAGTGGGGTGGAGGGAAATGCAGGATGAAAGCCAATAAGTATACAGTTTCTTTGGGGGGCAATGGAAATATTCTAAAATTTATTGTGGTGATGGTTTCACAGTTTTGCAAATATGCTAAAGCCATTGAATTGTACACTTTAAATGGGTGAAGTAGATGATATGTAAGTTATATCTCAATAAAGCTATTGCAAAAAAAAAGTTTGGAGACTACCGGTCTAAACAGAGTAGAAAATATTAGCAGTAGTTAACAAAGTGGATGATGGAGTAATATGAAGTAAAGAAGCCACAATTTTTGATTGCTTATTGGAGATGGCATAAAATTAGAGGTGACAGATTACAACCCAGGTAGACTTGCAGACTTGTATTATGAATTGAGATGATACCAACATAGAGAGGGTGTAGACAGCACCATGTGTCTCCAACGGCTGTGATTTCAGAGACTGTCAGAGCCTAGTGATGTTGCCGTGGCAGAGAGCTTTGGGGCTCCTATAACATATAATAAGTGCATGGCTGCCTTCTTTCTTTCTGATGTACTGCGATTAAAGTATTATGTGAAAATTAAAGGTAAACAAAGACCATGAGTTGCTATATAAATATTTAAAAAGACAGAAAGTAATTTTAATTGTGTCAATGTGGTACAGCAAGGACGAGGATTGCACATGTAAGACTTCAAACTACCAGGTACTCTTCTTGTTCTTTCTGGATAGCACACCTGCTTGTCAGCAATGCTTTCTCATTCCCAGTAGAGAAATGATGAATACTTATATGGTACAGTACATGCCCTAAGAGATGCTAAATATAACATAAATCTGTAATTACTGATTACACTCAATTCTGGCTTCGATGATACTGCTATCTTTGTTCATATCCACTTATATCTAAATGGACTTTCCTTATAGATGGGGCTATAGTTCTAGATTTTCCAGAGATCTTGATTTAGTATGGTTTAACTATTGCCAAGAATAATGAGTTGTGATGTATATCTAAAAATAATCCAGAGTAGGATATACTCTGAGAAAGTATCAAAACATAAAAAAAAAAAACCTCAGACCACATATCCCAATGTGGAGAATTGAAAAACTTTTCATAAAGAATTATCATGAAGGCACTTCCTGACTCCACGCTTCCACTGCAGGGGGCATGGGTTCGGTCCCTGACTGGGGAGCGAAGATCCCACATGCCACGGGGCACAGCCAATAAACAAACAAACAAACAAATAAATAAAAAGACACCAACCAAAAAAAAAATCACATTAAAAAAAAAGAATTGTCATGAAGAAAATTCTCTCTATGAAGGGTTGTCTTATTCACTTATGCATATTCTGTTTCAAGAGTTTTCAAGTAATAATCCCTTCCTAAGTTAGCTATTACGTTGATCATCATTACAGCTTTCTGCAGGTGTGACATTTGGAGCTAATTATCTATATAATTCTGGCACTTCATTTGTGAAATGAAAACTTAAAAAAAAAACCTGTCTTAAAATGTATATATTTTATGCTCTGAAAATGATTTATCATCAAGCAAGTCCTGACAAAAGACCATTTGATAAAATGGATTTTCTGCATGTCTGAAATCCTCATTATTAACACCATTCCCTTAATGGCTTCTAAGGAGATGTTTGCATTTTAGCAAGGCTAAGTTTTTGTTTGTTTGTTTTTAACCTGGAAATAGCCCCTAATTGAGTAAATGACCTGAACTGACTTCAACCAGAAAAGTGCTAGGCATCTGGTGAAAGGGGCTGACGTCAGGGAAAAGCCCTAAGAGGCTAGAATAGGGATGGCCACTTTGGTTGCTATTAGGAGTCCGGGAGGTATGAACATTAGTGAAATGGGCTGCTGGGGGTGGAAAGTGGTGTTCAGGTGTGTTCCAATGGCAGCAGCAGCCCCTGAGCTCCAGGTGATGGCTGATTGTGGGATTGTTGTCAGACCTTCAGATTTTTCAATAGGCCAGCAACTTGGATACAACTCTGAACTCTTCTTATTGCTAAATGTTGACAGCTAATTACATTAAAAAAAAAAAATCTGTAGGTCAACCATTTGTAAGCCAAAAAGGTTAGTTCTGCAGGCTGTATGAGGCCACAGACCACCAATCTGAAATTTTCACAATAGAACATTTGCCAAAGGAAGCTGAGGAATATTGAGGACAAAAGTTGGCCACTTCTCAGTTGAACCTAGAGCTAGCAGCAGCAGGAATTCTCACCTCTGCTCTTTGCACAGTAGGTGTCTCTATGGACGAGGCCAGCTCCCTCCCTGAAGGTGGAGTTCAAAGGCAATTCTCAACTCTCTCAACATTTTTAGAGCAAGCAGAGGCCCCATCCTTTCCCAGAAGTCACAAGTCAATCTTCTGAGTTGAATAAAATCATGGGGGATACTGCTGTTACTTCTACCAGGGATTTAAGAGCATAAAAGTTCTTAGATATTTACCTTGCTCCTCATGCCTCCCATATACTGGTTAGTACTTGGCTTCTTAGATGACAAATCACTAGGAGCTTAGAGTATGAAAGTCCGGCCAGGATGTTGGGAGTTGGTGTTCTATACATGACTGAGCCAATCAAGCTTCTGCTATGGTTAAGAGCATGAGTCTGGAGCCAATTGCCTGGTCAAATTCCGACTCTACTACTGACTTAATAACTGAGCTTAACCCATCTGTAAAATGGGGATAATAAAATACCTGTATATGAGGCTGTTGTGAGGATGAAGTACATTGATACTTAGTGCTCTATATAGTTGTTTGCTATTATAGGAAAAATATTATTTTGGAAATTTGGAGGAAACTGAGGCTCCAAGAAGCTAATTGATTTGTCCAAAGTCACACTACTTTTAAAAAAAGTAGGTGCTGGGATTTGAACTACAGTCTCTCTAATTCCAAATACAGTATTCTGGTCTATTTAGCCCACCCCAAATTTTCTCAGAATAATGTGGGGTTTGTCTGATTGCTTAATAGAAGTGATTTGTACAAAAGCAGCTTTTGCTGCAAATCCTGGTTGCATTGGAATGCAATATTATAGAAATCAATGGTGGTATTTCTAGGCAAATCACCTTCTAAATGATTAAGTTTGAGTTCTTCAAGAGGAAAACAGGTTCAGGCAATAAGAGAAGATTCACAAGGCAAAGCTGGTCCCACAACCAGAGGGCAGTGGAGAAAAGAAGTGTCTCTAGAAATAGTGGACTCCAGATTAAAAGATTTGTCCAAAAGCAGAGAAAACTAAAAATTTATCCTTTGGTGCTTGTTTTGGGACATAGTAGGTCAATTCAGGGTTAAGTAGTAAACTAGGCAGTAAAGCCTAGTGATCAAAAGAGGCCTCCTGAATTAAGTGGCCTTGCAAAATTCACCTATATCCAAAAGTTCATTCAAAAACATTTTTATTAATTCAACATCTATCTCACAAGCAGCTTGATGACCACTGACAGGTAAGGAAAGCAAGGCCTGACTTTAACGAATAACTTACACAAGGTCACATGGGGAGTTGCGGCAGGATTAGAACTAGACTCCAGGAACATGCATGTCGGTGGTGAGGCCAGGACTCTGGACTGGCACACAGCCCAGTGCTACACAGATGGCTTTATTGAGCTGAGACAGAAAGGTACGTTCAGACCTTTTCAGCCCTGCCTCGCATCAGCTCACAGCAGCAGAAGCCCCACGCAACTCACACCTGCTAGATTTTACCAGACCTGAGATGAGTCTTCTCAGAAAACAGGTTCACTCAGGGACCCCGAATCCAACAAAAATCGGTGGCAGGTAGGGTTTCCATTGGGTAGTCAGACTCTGTGGACACGTTAATCTGGGTGCCTTTGGGCTAACACGCTGCAACTCCTTTTGGAGGCTGAGGGGAGAAAAACCAGCCAAGAGGACCACCATTCAGCCTGCACCTTCCCCTTGCTTTGCAGGTCCCTTGACTCCCTCCCTTTTTTGCCCCAGGTCATGGGCTCCCTGTGCTTACTACTCTCACAGCAAATCTCCTACTCTGCTGTGGAACCCTGAGACCCTGAGAAAAGATACCAACTGCCCCCGTGCAACTACCCTGGAAAGGCCTGGCTGGGAAAGAAGGGGGAGGCCAGGGCCCCATGGAGGAAGAAGGGAGAGTGCTGGACTTTACAGCTTTCACCTAGGGCTACTGGAAGCTGGAGGAAGGTTTTTCTGGCCTTTTTGAATGATCGAATCACTGATTCTGCAGTCTCTCATCTTCTGAGACCGACGCTCTAGAAGGAGACAGCCTGGGCCATGGTTGCCAAGAGGCTGCTGGTGGCAGCGAGCTCCCTGGGGAGCTCCTCCGAGGCACCCACTGGGAGGTGCAGGTGAGCACAGGTGTTGGCCAGGGCACAAGGCCAGGTGCCTGGAACAGCCAGTGCAGCCGGGCTGGGGCCTTTGGGGTGGGTGGGAATGGGCTGGGCCACTTGCAGTGATTTCTCTGCTAGAGAAGTTGATGAGGAATGATGACATTATATAAAATACATGTGGGTCAATATTAGAACATTTAAATGTATCCACCATGCCTCTTTGGCTGAAATTCTTCATCAGCTGCTATCCTCATTCACCTATGTTACCCAAAGTGATTTTTTTTTTACTGTGGTAAAATATATACAACATAAAAGTTACCCTTTTAACCATTTTTAAGTATACAATTCAGTGGCTTTAAGTACACAATTCAGTGGCTTTAAGTACATCCATAATGTTGTCTAACCATTATCACTATTCATTTCCAGAACTTTTCATCATCCCAAACAGAAGCCCCACACCCATTAAATGATAACTCCCCATTTCCCCCCCCTCTCCAACCCCTGGAAATCTCTATTATACTTTCTGTCTCTATGTAATTGCCTATTCTAGGTACCTCATGTAACAGGGGTCATAAAGTATTTGTCTTTTTGTGTCCGACTTATTTTACTTAGCATAATGTTCTCAAAGTTCACCCACGTTGTAGCGTGTGTCAGAATTTCATTCCTTTTTAAGGCTGAAAAATATTCCATTGTATGTATATACTACATTCGGTTAATCCATTCATCTGTTGATGGCCCCAAGGAATTTTTAAACAACTAGATATTTCATTTCTAACATCTCCAAAATTTTAAAAATATGTAATAAACTTTCATGTATATGATCTCTTCTTTTAAATGTTTGAAGACATTAATTATACTTTCAAAATATCCCTGCCCTGTAGACTCTGCCACCTTCGTGTTCTCTCGAGTCAGTAAGTCCCTTTATTTTCTCTCTTCCATAGTGTCAGCTTGCCCCAGGTATCTGGTCATTTTTAATTTATTAATTTATTTATTTATTTTTGGCTGTGTTGGGTCTTCGTTTCTGTGCGAGGGCTTTCTCTAGTTGTGGCAAGCGGGGGCCACTCCTCATCGCGGTGCGCAGGCCTCTCACTATCGCGGCCTCTCTTGTTGCGGAGCACAGGCTCCAGACGCGCAGGCTCAGTAGTTGTGGCTCACGGGCCTAGTTGCTCCACGGCATGTGGGATCTTCCCAGACCAGGGCTCGAACCCGTGTCCCCTGCATTGGCAGGCAGATTCTCAACCACTGCACCACCAGGGAAGCCCATATCTGGTCATTTCAGATCACAGGCTCATCTTCCTAGATGAGACTCTCTGTAGAATATCTGTTGTCTTTATTTGTACATCTCTCGGGAGAGGGGGAGTGGGAATCCAGATGAGCATCACAGACTTATATCCTGCCAAATTCTAGTGGGAATAAGGGAGAAGCAGGGTGTATTACCCACACTCACACCTCCAACCTAGAGGCAGATCCCCTCCCCTCTTAATGCCCCAGGCCAGAAGAGGGACAGGGGAGGGCCCAGGGGACGGGGCTACCTTTGCTTCAGTCTCCCAGCTAATCAGCTTGGCTGTTGTCCCAGGTCCTCCTCCTGTGACGGTTTCTCCCACCTCCATTTCCACCTCTGTAAAATGGGTGTGAAAATAGAATTATTCTAGTAGATTAACATTAAATTTTTATCCTCTTTTCTTCAATATTTCCATTAGAGAGAATCTTTTCTGGCTATATCAAGGATGAATAATTAACTCTTTTAAAGAAACTACATTGCACCTATGCATGTGTGACTCTGTGTGTGTGATTTTAAGTAATGCCATGTAAAAAGGAACCGCGATTTTTAAATTATGTTTTAAATGTGACATTACTTGAAAAGGAGGCATTAGAATATTTCCATAGTGCTAGGGACTGATGGGTCATATTGTAACTTAAACTAACACTAATATGATGATCCATTCTTCTTAGGTAAAAATAATTCTCCTAAAGTGTGTAAAGAAGTTAACACCAGATACTTAACATAAATAAATAAATAAATATATATATATATATATATATATATATATATAGAGAGAGAGAGAGAGAGAGAGAGAGAGAACATTGGTCCAATATAATTATCAAATTTGTTCTTATCTGGTACAATCACTATAATTTTAAAATGGAACCAATATCTTTAATAGAGAACTCTTATGTGGATAAAGATTTAATCCTAAGCAAGAAAATGCAGGCAGAAAAGACAAATATGAAATTTCTAAACCTCATATACAGTCTAATGAAAAATAAAAGTAACTGATGATGGAGGAGAAGGCTACAAACTAACAGGTTTTTAATACTGTATTCCTATTTTAAGTTACCATAATTTGGGGATGAATATAATGTTGTAAGCCATTATAAAGTCCTGGCTGGGGGGGCTTCCCTGGTGGCGCAGTGGTTAAGAATCCGCCTGCCAGTGCAGGGGACACGGGTTCGAGCCCTGGTCCGGGAAGATCCCACATGCCGTGGAACAACTAAGCCCATGCGCCACAGCTACTGAGCCTGCGCTCTAGAGCCCGTGAGCCACAACTACTGAGCCTGCGAGCCACAACTACTGAAGCCTGTACACCTAGAGCCCGTGCTCCACAACAAGAGAAGCCACCGCAATGAGAAGCCTGCGCACCGCCGCAAAGAGTAGCCCCTGCTCACCGCAACTAGAGAAAGCCCGCATGCAGCAACAAAGACCCAACACAGCCCCCCAGAATAAATAAATAATAAATAAATAAATAAATAAAATAAAAAGTCCTGGCTATTTCTAAACCTGCCCCTAAGAAAGCAGGGATTCCT